>NC_089581.1:104564044-104677875 GCF_019320115.1 Miscanthus floridulus
TATTTATTCGTTTCTCTGCTGCGTGGGCCCGCTGATGGAGGGGTACCAACCGCTGCACGTGGCCCACTCTCCTGACAGGGATGGAATCAACTCAACGGTCAGACAAGCCGGCCGGCTGGGTGGGCGTGGGCTGGGCTGGGCCGGGCTGGGTTATCTACTCCCACACTCACTGTCACAGTGTCACTTCAGTTGGCTGGCCTTCCCTCGGCTGCTGCGCATCATGCTCAACACTCCACTCCACACTTCCCACGTGACAAATTTTTTATTTTTTAGCCCCCTTTTTTAAAAAAATTCACAAATATGTTCCTGAAGGAAAGATTTTAAAAACTAAACCCTTAGCTCGGCGCCATTGTTGCTGGCGCCGAGCTTACACGTCTCGGCGCCAGCGCCTGGCGCCGAGCTCTTAGACTCGAAGCAGACGTGGCGGTGACATAGCAGGAAGCTCGCCGCCAGTCACCCTGGCGTCGAGCTCGGTGCCGTAGATCTTGGCGCCGAGCCTGTCTTACGTATGGGCCCCAATCCTTTCTCTCTTCCTCTCCCTCTCTCTCGCACCTCCATCGCAAGAGCAGCGCACCGCCGCTGCCGCCCGCTCCCTCTCCCGGCCCTGGCCGGCCACGCCCGCGCGCCCTCGAACTCGCCCGCGCCCGCGCCTGGCCGCCCGCACCGCGCCGCCACCGAGGCCGTGCCACGCCCCAAGCCCCCGCCGGACCGCCGTGCCCCTTGGCCGCGCCGGCCCCCGCGTCCGCGGCTCGCCCGACGTGCCGTCCACGCCTGCGGTCGTCTTGGCTGCGCCCCGCCATGCTGGTGCCGCGACCGTGACCGTGCCGCCCGCCACCCCTGGCCTCAGGCGTGCCCGTCGTGCCACCCGCGCCCAATGAGCCATCCTCGCCACGCGGAGCGCCGGGCTTCCTGCGCCCGCCGCTCGCCACCGCCGTCCTCAGCCGCGCCCCCCGTCGGCCCGGCTCGTCGGCCTGACCCTATGACTCCGTCGACGTCCACGACTCCGTCGTTGGACAGATAAAAATTGTGACTTTGCAATATGCGTACTTATTTAGCTTTGATTGTAGTGTAGTTGTTTTGGCATTTATTATTTACTAGCTAATGTGATGACTCAGGTAGTTGATTTAGTTAGTGATCTAGTGAGATAGATATGTAGATAGATAGAAACATAGATACATAGGTACATAGATATAGTTAGATATCTACTTAGATAGGTAGTTATATATTTAGTTAACTAAATAGGATCTAACTATTTAGTGAGTACACTATTTTTATCTATGTAGTTATTATCTTATTTACTTAGTTTGTAGTTAGAAAGTACTTGTTAGGTACTATCTATCATCTAATTTGGACTAAATGACATATGTTTCATTATGTGTTTGAACTAGATGGACAACCTAGTGACCATATATCATGGAGGCACCGTTGAATACGATCGCTATGGATATATTGAGTTTGTTGACATGCAAAGTATGCCTGTGCTATTCAATGATAGGCCTTCATTTAGTGAGATGGTTGCAAAAGCTCGGGAGGAGCTGCATTGCCTTAGAGATGATGGCATTGCAGTTGAGGGTGTATTGTACCTAGGTTCTCCTCCCAACATCCTTAGGCGAATGATCCCAATTGGGTGTGTGGATTAGTGGGAGAACTATGTGAGATTAGCTATGAAGAGTTAGCTGCAATGTTTGGACGTGGTTGTGCATCGGGTGTTAGTCGATCCCATCTCTCATGGGTTTTCCCCACCAATGGGTCAGCAGGCACACATCGACCCTCCCATCCCGGAACCTGATATGGATGTGGAGATTGCACCTATGGTTCCCGATGCTTAATCTGCCCCAATGCGGTAGTTGGAGATGCTTATCAGACTCATGTTGTTGTGGCAAATCCTCCTCATAAGATCCCTTTGACATAGAATCATCCGAGTAAGTGTCTTAACCGCATGGTTATTCAGAGTTTACCCCCTTTCTTACATCCATTTCTTTCATTCTTTCCTCATTTCTCTGTCTATGTTGCAGGAGACATTCCTGAAAATGTGGATGTGCCCCCTGTTGCTGTGCAAGTATACTATGGAGATGGATTCCATGGCTTCAATAGTGTTGAAATTATGAATGATTCAGAGCCATATGAGATGGCAAGAGCTCTTGATTCTGATGATGATCGCCCTGTTGGAGAGCTCACAGAGAGTGATGTTGAGATGCTGAGGCGTATCTTTCCTGGCCGTCGTGATCCAAGAGTTCACGAGTTCAGCGATCTTGCTCATTTCGATCAGGCGTGTGCAGAAGGACTTGATGATGAGCTCCTAGAAGCTTCTGAGGCCAGCCCTAACATGGTAATTGAGAGTGGGAGGGTGTTTAAGGACCTCTCTACATCGAAGAGGTGGTTGTAGACGTTTGTAGTGATACGAAAGAGACCTTACAAGGTCTTGCATTCATATACGGAGCGCCGTTACATAGTTGTATGTGACAAGGAATGCTGCCCATGGAGGGTTTGTGCAAGGAAGCAAAAGGTCACCAGAAAGTGAAAGGTCACAAAAGTTGTTAGGCCACACAATTGTGCTGACCATGAGCTGACACTGAGGTATCGGCAGTTGACATCTACCCTCATTGCCAAGTAGTTGATGGGAATATTATAGGGAGAACCCAACATGAAGGTGAGGACAATTATTAGGACCGTTGAGACGTTGTATGGAGGTTATGTGATAACTTATGGTAAAGCTTGGAGGGCTAAGCAGCGAGCGTGGAAGATGATATATGGGGACGAGGAGGATGGGTACGAGCAGCTGCCAGTACTTTTCAATGCAATCAAAGCGGTGAATCCAGGCATACATTATGAGTACATCCCAAAACCAAATGCATAGAAGGATGGGAGGTAGATATTCTTCTGTGCTTTCTGGAGCTTCCCTCAGTGTGTCGAGGCCTTTAGGCACTATCGTCCTGTCTTCTCCATTGATGGTACGTTCTTGATTGGCAAATACCAGGGCATACTTCTTATAGCCATATGCTGTGACACAAACAACAAGTTGGTTCCTTTGGCATTTGCTTTGGTTGAGAAGGAGAACAATGACAGTTGGGGATGGTTCTTGAGGCTAGTTCGGATACACGTGGTTGGGCCTAGCAGGGAGGTTGGCGTCATATCTGATAGGCACCAGGGCATACTTAATGTCATGTGAGAGTAGATAGAGGGGTATACACCTTTGCACCATCATTAGTGTACTCGGCACCTTGCCGAGAATCTACTCCGAAAGGATGGTGTGAAGGGTAACTTTGATCTGTTCTAGGAGGCTACTCGACAACTTGAGGACAAGTACTTTTAGGAAAAGTTGGAGCTGGTCAGAACTGCATCAAATGCAGAAGGCAGACAATGGCTCATAGGTTTGATGAGGGATTTGGAGAAATGGATGAGAGCTCACGACGTCGGTGGATGGAGGCACTTTTGAGGAGATGATAGTCACACTCCAGGACTATCAAAAGATGCTAGGCCTGAGGATTCACAGCAACCCAGTCATCGGGTAGTGTAGGTTAGAAGGCTGGAGAGCATGAGTGGATGCGTTCCTTGGGCGTGAGCTTGGCGAGCAAGGGGCTCGCACTTCTAAAGTTATCATCTCCTAGCTTCGGTAAGAGTTTGCACAGTGCCCCAAGGAGGCAGATGAGGAGACAGTTGGGTACTACTAATGGCATGGATCCTACACCTATTTGCCTACATTTGGGTGACACTGCGTCCTGGATGTGGGTCCACTGCCTCACTAACTAGGACTAGGCGGATCACTATAGCTAGGGCTCTGTAGTCTTAGGTTTTCTATACCGGCAGCTGTGCGAGGGGTGTCGTCAGACTTCGTCCACAGCGTCACTTGGTGGATGCGTGTACCTGCTCCAGCTATGGATGTGGGCTCATCTTCTAGTTGTCCGTCCAGAGGTTCTGGCTCGTTGTGAGTGGTTCCAAGGTCAGCCTCCAAGTCGACAACCGACGTGGGTGTACCTTTGGGACTAGGTCAGGGTTCCACACATGAGGTTAGAGCGGGCGTACATTGAGTTCACGAATGAGCTAGACACGCTCATGGCATCTAGTGTAAGTAAATTTTATTTCCCATACTGGTTTGAAATGGATTAGTATACCATCTAACATCTTGTTTGGACATGTTGCAGGTGGAGTGGGAGCTGTACGATGGGGAGGGGGCACTTCCTTTTTAGTTGAGCAACATTTGTGGGTTCGACGACGACTTCTATAGGATGAGGTGCCCTCTAATCTGCTTCTATGTTATCGAGTTCCACCTGCCAGATAGAGTTGCATGCCAATTTAGAGTGAGACAGCTTTGGCCAACGGCTCCGTTCTCGACTGGTGTTGACTTACACAAGTAAAGTGTTTTGCTATTTCAAATGTCTCATGATGGTCTATTTCTATTAATATGGTGACATGTACATGGATTCAAGTAATGATAACATACCTGCAGGTTGGATCGTCAGAAGAACAGAAAGATTTTTGACTGGGAGAAGCACCACTAGTTCTACATTGAGCAATGGGAGGAGATGCACGACAACGTGGACGACAACAATGAGCCACACACGAACCATGAGTTCAGGCGGTACCAAGCTTGGTACCAATGTGCGACATGTTGCAGGCTGAGGGTACAGTGGACAGAAGATGACTACGCCAACATCAAGTCCTCCGACGATGAAGACACGACGTACGACCAATCTACTCGTGCAGGAAGGCAGGTGGAGGCAGGACCGATCTTGGACAGAGTGGTAAGTCAATTGCCTTATTTTTCTACGTTAAGTTGCATACCAATACATTAGGCGTTAGAGTTATCTATTTTAGTTAGTGCCACCTTTGAGCCGTATCATCCTTATAATACGTTAGATTCTTGTACAAAAGAAAACAAAACCTATTGCTATCTGTTCAGAAGTATTATTACTGAGAACTTTGTTGCAGGGCAATACACTCAAATGCTTCATTGAAGACATTGAGCACTTTCAGTCGAGAGTCAGGGACGATGACATGCATAGCTTCCTAGACGTAAGATTCAAAATAATCTTTCAAACATATTATTAATATGTTAGATTCTTTTAGTTAACATAATTTTGTACAACAGAGGCTGTCACATCGGCTACGCCGTGTGGCTGCTCATTGTGGTTGTAGGACAGACACGACACAAGATGTGTACATTCCTTCCGTAGGTAGAGGAGGCTTAGGTTCCTCTAGCCAAGCAGCTACAGGGGACGGGGATGAGGACAAGGATGATGTGGACCAGAGGCACGAGGAGCTTGGCCCCTCTTAGCTCCATGACGCTCCCTCGACTTAGCCTACACAGCTTCTAGGCACTAGGCGACGCCGTCCACCTAACCCTTACACTCCAGGTATGAGCGCTCTCGGTCACAAGGATAAGGGTAAGACTAGGAGGCTATGAGGGTTGTGGTAGATGTTAGTATAGACTATTATGGATTTTATATTTACTTTCCTATAACTATTTGGGACTATATGGACATTGTGGACTATGCAGGACATGTTATATTGATTGTGATGTTCGTTGTGGTTGCATTGTGCTCTTTGGATGATTAAATATTTGGATTATATAATGATGTCTCTGTGTTGTAACTGTAGATGCTCCTGAAACAAGGAAAACTCTTACGATTTTTTTCCGTGAATCATTAATCATACTACACTGCTAAAAACGCACAAATGTAGTACATAGATTAAATGTAAATTCATTAGAACATATATAGTCCAATCGTATCATACGGACGCTTTGCAGATGAATCTAGGCTTTTCAAGTAACAGTGAACGAATCTTGACTTTTCAAACAATGAAAATAGACTTTTTAGTTACAAAGACAGCAGTGATTTATCACTTCACTGACATAGTACCGGCATGCAAGGAAGCACAACTCCACTCCATCTCCACCATCCATCTTATGACTGTTTGATCCAAGACCTAAGGTGAAGAAGCACACGGATCGCTGACATGGCACATTGAGAGGCCTCCATTCCTCCCTCAGCCTATAAATAACCCATCACTCTCTCTCATTCACACACACAACAAGGAAGAAGAGCACTCCTTAGTATTTTCTTTCGTTGCAGTACCAATGTCTAGAGGGTCGTCTAGAGATAGAGGAAAGAGGAAGGGAACTACCATTGTGTGGGAGGGTTCTCTTGGTCCTGATGTCTTTGAGAAAGCTCTTTATGAGAGGTTCCTAGTTGAGAGCAAAAGCGATTTTACCAAAGAGGCACCACTGAGAGGATACGATGAACGAAAAGAAGAGTGGCCAAAATGCATGCATGGTGAGGACTACCTAGTGCAGATGTTCACCGAGGGAATAGATGGAGGTCATCATTTCTTCAAATGCCCACGAGCATGGGTAATTGCTATTAGTATTTGTTTCTTCAATATATTCCTCTTCTATATAACTTACATGGCATACTTACTGTAGTCTTCCTTGGCCGAAGAAAACTATGAGTTCACTAGGTGGGTCAATCCTCGATCTATTTATCCTCATGCAGAGTACATCTACTACCTGCAGGACCGTATCTTTAATCTAGAAAGGGAAGTTAGCAACGGTTACAAGAACGATGGACAGGATGACAACAACAATGGTGCCGATTCACAGGAGGCACTCTGCAATGATCCATATTGCACTTGCCCTAACCATAAGAACAAGGGGCCTCCCCCGTCACCCCCACCACCACCAACAACAACAATGGGAGGCTACTGTGGAGAAGGTGCAACACAATTTGCTATGTGGCCACACTACTAGGACGACTTTATCTTATTCACATGCCACATCTATGTGTTTGTTGTTTGGTTTAATTACCTAAGGTATGTTAGGTTTAGTCAAAGCAACTCTGTACCCTAGTTCGGTACATGTTCTCACATGCCATTTTATGTGTTTTGTGTGTTGAATTATATAATGTCCTACTTCATTAGGTTTTATTTGCAGCACGTGATCACATTTTAATACATCCGTAATATTAAGCTGAATATTATGGCCACAAATAATGAAAACAACCACATAATCAAAAGTTCAATACTATGCCACATTAAACAACATAATAATACTAGAAGTACGTGCCGACACTGGACATGGGGGGCAAATGCACTTTCAAATCCTCAGTCTAAAACATACTGAGTAAGCAACTCATCATCTGAGTACCAGTCCTCTACAACAATCCTGTTGGTGTGGCTAGGCTCACCTGCATTGCTCTGACCTGCTTGTCGCCTGTAGTAAGCGGCCTTTGCTTCATCTACGGCCTCAGCGGCCTGAGTGAAGAACACATCGTCATCCTCCTCTGCCTGCAAGCCCGCCTCTACTAGAGCGATGAGCTCGCTCAGTCTACCAGTGCCGTCCTCGGCCTCCTCCGCCTATAAGCCCACCTCTGCTATAGCGATGAGCTCACTCAGTCTGCCAGTGTCGTCCTCGGCCTCCTCCGCCTACAAGCCCACCTCTGCTAGAGCGATGAGCTCACTCAATCTACCAGTGTCGTCCTCATCCTCATCCCCCTCATCAGACAACACAATCGGTGATTGAATAGTTCGACCAACTCACGATATGTGCTCATCTAACTTCTTTTCCTCATACCTTGCACAAGCCACCTCTGTGGCATGTTCCTCGCTGCATCCAATCCCTACATGTATAAAATGCAATTAGTTAGCAACGCGATTATATTACATTTAAATTCAGGCAACGAAAAATAGGCTTTCAAGCACTCACTAGCACATAATGCAACAACATGCTTGTTCAAGACCTACATCTGTACTCTTGTCTCCTCCCTTGCCTTCTTCCTTGCCCTCTCCTCCTCTAACATCATTCGTCTCTCTAATCCCCATTTGTCAAGCCCAACATCAATCGGGTTATAAATACTACGCTATCTAGTAAACTCACGCATCTTTTCTTTGTGATGTTTAACGAATAGGTTGATGTAGTCAGGTCTATATACCCTCTTCCGTGCAATTACTTGCCTCCCCTTCAGTTCATCCAAGAACTTAGCTTGACCATCATAATATTCCCACATGCATTTCCTAGTGCTCTATTCAAACAAAAAATTATATCATATATGTCTTAGCAAAACAAACAAAATACGATTTCATATTTACCGCAAAAATAACGAACCTCATCATAGTCAATCATATGGCCGCAATAATGTCCTATTCCAAGCTCCGAAGGGACTAGGCCATAATTGGATTTAACACCACATTCGCACATGACAGGAGGTGCTTTGTAAATTATCCTTTCTTTCTTCTTTTTCTTAACCTTTCGCGGTTCTTCCGGCCATTGGTTCTTAGGACCATACAACCACTCCTTAAAACGACACTTTGCCATTGAAAACACCTAAATAAGGTGATATTAGTACATGCACACATAGAGCTAAATATTTAAACAGATATACTTTTCACTTACTTTGTGTTTGTTCGGACACACAAACTTCAAAGTATTCTCAGGGTTTATCATGGCTCGATCTCCGCATTCGCATAGAGGAGGTTCCTCGAGTCGTCTAACTATAGCTAGGTGCTTCTCCTTAGCCATCATTGCCGAGGGGTTAGGCGGGGTGGAACCCACCGCTTGAAGTTCTCACGTGGATGTCTCCCTCTAAACCAATCGTCGAAAAGGAGGTACATAAGGTCAAACTTGTCTACACCGTCGATCCACTGAAAGAAAAAGCACCTCTCATGGTCCTATACAACGAGATTCCAATAAAATATTAGTAGCATGCTTACACAAATAAAGAAAAAAGATAGTGAAAATAATTTCTTACATCAAAACGACTGCATGTGTAGAAGCAACGCGCCGCTGTGTCCGGATGTTTCGATTGAAACACGTGGGCTGGGAAACCACAGTCACAGTTAGGGACAAGGTGGTTAGGAGGGACGGGGGCATCTTTGCTAGACGCGTCGGGGTATAATTCTCGAGGATGACCCTGTTTTCGCCAAAACTCCTCCCGATACATTTCTTGCATCTAACAAAACGGATGTAATTTAACAAACAAAAATCAAAACATCACAAATTAATGCCAATGAGAACCATAACTACAATACAACCAATTTCGTTCTAATAACTAAAAGCAATTAACATTAAACCCTAAACCTAGGGTTTCCAATGTTATGCACAACAATGAACCCATAAAGCATAACACCATATGCTACGGTTACCTAGGTTTAATACAAATATTAAAAATTGCATGAAACCGTAAGTAATGACGATTCTTAGGTTAAAAAATCCGACTAATATATACCGAATCGATGCAAAAAAAACTAGGAGGGAAGCGAGGATACCTTGCTCTCGAGGATCTACGGATCAAATCAAAGTTTCCATGGTCCAATATGCCGATTCGTGAGGTAGGGTGAAGTGGGGAGAGAAAAAACCCGAGAGGGAGGAGAAATAAGAGGAAGAAGGCTTGGGCAAGAAGGTTGGGGCCGGGATTAAAACACCAGCTCGGTGTCAGTCACCCTAGCGCCGAGCTCGACGCCAAGATCTACGGCGTCAGGGTGACTGGCGTCGAGCTTCCTGCCATGTTACCGTCACGTCTGCTTCGAGCCTAAGAGACATGTAAGCTCAGCGCCAGCAACGATGGCGCCGAGCTAAGGTTCTAGATTTTAGAATCTTTCCTCCAGAGACATATTTGTGATTTTTTTTCAAAAAAGGGCTAAAAAATAAAAAATTCGGCGTCGTGCCACTTGCTGCTTCTGCACGTGCGAATTATACAGGAGTACTCCTTCGGTCTCTAAATATTTATCGTCACGATTTACGTGCCAATAACTCTAACTCAATTTATAGAAAATATGTGCAACATTTCTATCTTTGACTAAATTTATTAAAAAACTAGATTCAAATATCTATCCAATGATACTAATTATGTATCATAAATATTAATATTTTAATATATATTTAGTCAATGTTATTTCTCGAGAAGCGAAAATGATATACATTTAGGGACGGAGGGAGTGCTCTTTAAAAGGCGCAGCAAATTTCAATGCTCCGCTTGGGCCATAGAGTATGTCAAAAGAAAAAAAAAGATGGTATTTCCTCCGTCCAAAAATAAGTATTGCCGTAAGTTAAATAACTTTCTCGGGTTTAACAGGATTTATAAAAAAAATATTAGGAATATTTATATCTTCAAATAAGTTTATTATAAAAATGGATTCAACAATCTATTTAATGATACTTATTATGTATTATAAATATTAATATTTTTTCTGGTATGTATTTAGTCAAAGTTAAATGTGTTTGACTCTCAGAAAACGAGAACGACACTTATTTTGGGACGGAAGGAGTATTTTAGAATCTCTCATAAAAATTAACGCTGAAGCTAAAGGACCAAAGTATCTCTAAAGAAGTAGATATAGAGATATATTGAAAAAGATAATAGCACATTGATAAAAAAGAAAAGATACATTAAGAAGTGAGTGAATCAAATATTTTAGGATAAAATTTAAATGCTATAAGATCATCTATTTTGAGACGGTGGGGAGTATTTGTGATTGTTAATCTATGTACTACTGCTAGTACCATATATATATAGTACATATTGACAATTAGACTAAGGGGGTGTTTGGTTCCTACAGGAAAATTTTAATCCATGTCCCATCGGATATTTGGACACATGCATGAAATATTAAATATAGACGAAAAAATAACTAATTGCACAGATTGTGGCTAATTTGCGAGATGAATTTTTTAAGCCTAATTAGTCCATGATTTGACAATGTGGTGCTACAGTAAATATGTGCTAATGGCGGATTAATTAGGCTTAATAAATTCGTCTCGTAAATTAGTCTCCATCTATGTAATTAGTTTTATAATTAACTCATATTTAGTTCTCCTAAATAGCATCCGAACGTCCGATGTGACATGGACTAAAATTTAGTCCATGGAACCAAACACCCCAAGGAGAAAATGTTTATGTCATGATCCTATGAAACAAAGCTAATAATTGCCATTAAAAATGTAGGTCACACAAAGTACTGGTATCAGGTAATGCATCTCATCTTCCATCGTACTCATACCGATAGTGGCAGTGCTCCTCGCAGGCTCATAATGAGAAACCTGCGCGCAATAGATGTACGTACTATATGGTGAGAGGCATGCACCAACGGTAACGCCCCCTACAATCAACGCAAATCCTTGCCAACAACATGAGTCATATGTGCCTCTTTCCATCTTTAGCCACGCTAGTCAGTTCTTTGAGCGCCAATTTTTCTTCCAATGCATGTGATCCAGCACATATACATATTTCATGCTCCATCTGTCCTCCAAATACAAGGGATTCCCACATTTGCATCAATATTTGGTGCTCCATGTGCATTCACGTGTCAAAAAGGACTAGTCCCATTGATATCACATTTGAAAACAGACATGCCCGTACAAAACAGGCAATGGCTAAGGGTCCGTTTGGTAGAGTTTCGGCTCTAGTTGTAGCTTCTTTGATAAAGCATTCTTTTCTGGCTCTAGCTTCACTAGTTAGAAAAAAGTTTGGTAAAACAACATTTTCTAGTTGTTGAAAAGGGTAAAATGTCCACAATGTATTTTTTTTTCTTTTCTTCTTCTTCTCTCTCCACCTTATCCCCTCCCACGCCGAACCACACCACATGTCTCCTTTTCTCTTTCTTCTTCGTCTTCCCACGCCTCCGCGGGTTGCCAGCTCGGCCCTCCCTCCCCGTCTACGCCGTTGTGGCCCCATGCTGGGGCAAAATCGGACATCGGCAATTGTGAAGGAGCTAGGTGAAGTTACTACCTCTATCCAAAAAAGAATGCAATTATAAATGTATTCTTGGTAAACGAGTTTAAAATTCGACCAAATGTGTATACATATAGGTAAAAATATTGGTGTTTATGACACCAAATAAGTATATTATAAAAATACATATCATAAGATATCTAGCTATACTTATTTGAAATTATAAATATAAATATTTTTTATTTATAATTAGTCAAACTCTGGATACTTTAACTTGGTACTGTGCCAGAATTACTTTCTTTTGTGGACAAAGGGAGTATTATTTTTTGCTCCTTTATCTCCTCGCTTCTCTCAACGTGATTCTCGGAGCTTCTACAGTGGACACTACTAGAAATATCCACTTCTATGACAAAAATCTTAATGATGATTCCAAAACTATGATAGAAGATAGCTTTTTATGGCGAATATTTTTGTTTCGTCATAGGTCAGTGGTGACGATCCTCAAACTCACCCTATCTATGATGAAATCAGATATCATCACAAGAAATATCATAGAAGTGCACCGGGTTTCGTCATAGATCACTCACGCGACTCATCTGTGACAATCTTCTTTAATACAGTGACGAACAGTTGAAAGGTCCTTGTTTGGTTTTGGTAATTGAGTGATAACCTAGGTGGACTAATATATGTTTATATGAGATACAGGTGATTAGTCCACAAGTACATGTGTGTGAGCAACATATGCCATGACGGTGAAGATGGCTGGGATATGTTGCAAGGCTCACACATGTGATGAAGGAGCTCATTGCATATGAGACATGACATTGAGTCATGTGACTAAGGTGGAGAAGATCAAGACAAGACTTGGCTTGATGGACTAGTTGCAAGCGTGAAGGGCAAGTTGGAGGCTTTGGAGCGATGGACCGTTTGGCGGTGAAGCTTGAGCAAGACTTGGCGCCGATGGACGAAGGCAACGGTGAAAAGCAAGTGAGGTCAAGGTCGATAAACCAATACGGTCACGTGATGATATGAAGTGGATCAGATCATTTGGTGATTGGTTGGTGCATGTGTTGCATCAATAATGGAGGAGTTGTAATAGAATGCGCAAGGTAAAGGTATAACCTAGAGCATTTCATTTCACCGGTCATAGGTTATGTAGAGAAGTGCTTGACCGGGTTTAGGATAGATGGTCGTACTATCAAGAAGGGTAAACTTGTTTGCTTATCGGTCATCCAGTGCCACTCGAGTGATCTAACTTTGCATCGTTGCTAGGATCGAGTGGTGCGGCAAGTTGAGTGGTTAACTCCTTGAAAACGCTTGTGAAAAGCTAACACACATGCATAAGGTGTTGTACACTTGGTGGTGTTGGCACATTTGCAAAGGAGAAGAAGTTGGTAAAGAAAAGGAGTTGAATGCGCTGGTCACGGGGTGATCAAACGCGTCCGGTATCTGACTCAGGCGGCAATGTTCCCGACATGACCGAACACATCCGACATCAATACCAGACGTGTCTGGTATTTTGGCTAGGCGCGGGCAGAGTTGCTGAGGTGACCAGACGCTAAGCAATCACTGTTTAGCGTCAGGTCATGGTGACATGGGGCGCAGGTGTTGGTCTAGAGAGGACCGAACGTAGGGGTGCGTTCGGTCGACCACACCAGATGCGTCTGGTTGTAGTTGAGCGGCTCTGGGAGCTCTCTAGACTCGACCAGACACTGCCCCTCCCGCGTCTGATCACTTCACTGTAGTGCGTCCGATGCGTCGTGTTAGAATGTGTCAGAGAGGGCCGTTGGGCGGCAACAACTACTTTATTTGAATGGGACACGTGGCGGTCAAGAAGGGACCAGACGTGTCCGGTCACCACACAGGACGTGTCCGGTGCACACGAACTATGTGTCCGGTCGTCCTGTCTACCCAGTGAAGGGATAATAGCTATTTTAGCCCGTGGGGCTATAAATAGAAGTGTTGGTCGGCCTTTGGTCGATAGCTGAGCACCCTTGAGCCTTGGTGGCTTGTGTAGGTGTGCTTGGGTGCCCTCTAACTCACTTGAGCTTGATAGTGTTCATCCGATCGAGTGAGTGAGCGATTCTAGTGTGATTACATCGTGAGGTTACATCGAGTGGCACTAGGTGATCGAGTTGCAAGCCGATGGTGCTTGTTACTCTTGGAGGTTGCCACCTCCTAGACGGCTTGGTGGTGGTCTCCGTCGAAGCCCGCAAGAAGCTTGTGCGGTGCTTCGAAGAAGAGCTTTGTGAGGGGCAGTATGCTCACTCCGCGGGAGCCGCGAAGAGCAACTCTAGTAGAGCGAGACGCGAAGGGTGACAAGTGGTCTAGCTAGGTCAAGTGCTAGAGCTTGTGGTAAGCACTCCACTTGGAAGAGTGTGACTTGCGGGTCACCACTAGCAAGAGGACCGGTGGCAACCTTGGAGCTTATCTCAACAGGGACGTAGCGTGTTGGCAAGCACGTGGACCTCGAGAGAAAAATCACTGTGTCAACATTATTCTTCCCGTTGGTTTGCAATCCCCTTACACAAGCTTGTAATTACTTTCATATACATTGTGCTTATGAAGTTGCTCTTGTAATTAGTTAGCTTGTGCAGCTCACTAGTTACCTTCTTGCTTATGTAGCATAGAAGTAGCTCCCTTGTGTGGCTAATTTGGTTTGTGTAACCTTGTTAGTCATATTGCTTAGTTTGTGTAGCTAAGTATTTGCGTACTCTAATTTAACATTAGTTGCCTTGTTATTGAGTATTGCTAGTGAGCTTAGGAGCTTTGTACTTTTGCTTACTAGAATTATGTAGGAGCTCCTCAGTGTGCAAAATACTAGTGGCATATGTTTGTGTGACCTTGCTCCTAGAATTGGATAGGTGAGCTCTAGCTAGCCCAGCACCTTTGTTGCCTAATTAGGATCTTTATAAGGTGCTTGTGAACTTTGATAGAGGGGTATAGTCTTGGCTAGACCGATTGTTTTAATTCCGCATTTGTTTTGATTAGCTGGCACGATTAAATTTAGAAAGGACTATTCACCCCCCTCTAGTCCGCCATCTCGACCTTTCAACAATGCTTTGTCATTGAACTAATTACATATCTGTGACGAACAATATTCAATTTATAATGAACGATGTTTCGTCATAAATCTCCACACAATACTTTCTCCATCCGACGTGTACCTATAGGACCTGTAGTTACTCCACGTGATAGATTTTTGGAATGACTTATAATTTGGAATGGAGGGAGTAATCTCTTGGGTTTTTAATTAAAGTCCTCTTCCACCTTCTGTAACCTAATGTTTACTGCTTGAATTTCACAGGAAGATATGAAAACTATGCGAGCACAACCTGCTGTTGATGGGCACAAATCAATGACTAGTGTTGATGTTGTTTATAAGGTCATTTGCCTCTTCCAGGGCTAGGTCCACTCCTAGGTCAGCGGCAACACTCTTTTTTTGAAGAATGGTGGTATCCCAACAAGCTCCGCCAGAACAGAGACATCGACTGAGAGAATGCTTCGGGAACAACTTGTTGCTGAACAGGAAAGTTTCGGTAAGCTCATCGAATAAGTGGATGAACTGAAGAGAAAGGCAGAAAAGACTGAAAGGGAGTTTGAGGAGTTCAAGAAACAGCAATAGGAGGAGTACAATAAGCAACATGAGGATATCATGCGCTTCAGCTCTTCTTCTGGTAACTCTCAGTCATCAACTCTGTTGACTTGATGCAGTGAACATTTGTGGTTTTATGTGTGTACTCGTGTGCTAGTTTGATATGGTGAAACTCTATCAGTGGCTGCTGCTGACGTATGAAAACTAATTTGTTGTATTTGATTGTTATGTTAAATAATCATGTAGACATTCCTCGAATAATTATGTAGTCAAATCTATGCAGCAGTGACGATCTCTAACTACTTTTATGATGAATTGATTGTTGAGCACGTGGTACAACCTGGGCAGGCCACATGATCAAATAAAAATGCGACACATGAACGAACCAATGTATGACACGTGAAATAGGAAGGGCACGACAGATGGGCTAATAAAAATCCGAGACGTGGAAGGAAGTCGTCAAGCCACGTGGCCGAATAAAAAAACGAAACGTGAACGGACAACACCGTGACACGTGGTCGAATAAGAAATGGCCACGTGGACCCATAAAAATACGACACATGGTCCAATAAAGAAGTGACACGTGACCCAACGGCAACACGACAAATGTGCCAATAGAAAACTGATATACGGAACAATAGGGAACCGACATGTGATCTAGTAAGAACCTAAAACATGCAAGAACCAGAGATGGCCACATTATGCAATAAGAAGGTGACACGTACCCGAATCATTTCCCATACACCCAGCTATAGCATGTACACGTGAAAAGCATCTTCAACGGAAGCACCCGCCAGCATGGCTGCCCCTTGCCACGCATGCCAACGCAGTTCTATGATGGTCAGTTTTTCGTCATAGATTTATCCAATTCTATGACGAATTTCTAGATTCGTCATGGAAGTTTAAGTATGACGCGACTTCTATGACGAATCGTTTTTTTGTCTTAAATTCGTTATAAAACTGAAATTATGACGAATTTGGCTCCTTCAATGACGAAAGTTGATCGTTATGGAAGTGGATATTCCTAGTAGTGGGAGTGGAGCGGCTGAGGGCGTTTGGTGGGCCCTCACGCGGAGCGCTACCAAATGCGCCTTAAGTCTTAGATGACATTATCATAGTTTAGATTGCTTTTGGTACTATTCAAATCACACAATATATATGTATCATAGAATAGTGATTCGTTGTGCAAATAGATTTTGTGAAATGTATCCTAGAAGTGTATTTAACAACACCTGATTCTTATGTAGCATATCATTTCGTGCAATGCATTTATTCATTACCTCTGAAGAATAAGAGATCTACCATACCATAACAGCCAGCCAAATAGATTTTCTTATAAAAAAGCTGTCCATGCAATCCAGAGGATACGCATGATGTGCTCGTCCCTCTGCTCCCATCCACGATTGGTGGCTCACCATATTCGCATGTGGAAAATACCAACTCACTCTAGTATCTATGTTGAATTAGATGTATCGTGCACCAGATCAAAACTTTCTTATGTACTTTCTCCGTGCCAAAAAAAGAATGTGTTTATGAGATTTGTGTCGGTCAAATTAGCTTAAAATTTAACTAAATTTATAATGAATAGTATTAATATTTATGTCTTTAAATAGATGTCATACTTAACCTAATAATATTCATTTTATTTTATTTTATAAATATTATTACTTTTTATATAGCGTTGACCAAAGTTTAAAACATTTAATTTCTCAAAAAACAAGAATTGTAATTTTTCAGATGGAGGAAGCACAGGTACCCCCAATGAAAAAGTTAGAAATGAGATTGTGCCGTGCCTTGCTCCTCGCCCATCCGATGTAGCGACCCACATCATTTTCACGTGTAAAAAAACATGAATACTAGGTAGGCTAAAAAGATCAATAAACCATAGAAATGACAGGTAGGTCCAACACGAGCAATTGCAACCCTTAACCACGACAATGTCCTATGGCCTATGTCACCATGAGTTCTCACTGACAACCGGACCCCTTTTTTTTTAGGAGGCGGGCTACGAACCCGGCGGTTACACAAACCTGTGACCCTGAATTGTAGGTTTGCCCTCCTAAATCAGCCCGAGGGATTGCCCGCTTTTTTACCACTTGGCCCTGTGGCCCTGGCCCTGACCCTAGCCCTGCCCCTGGCCAAGAAATGTTTCCGTATTTGCCCTCGCCAGCCGAACAAGAGGCGGGACAAGCGCCCACTATTAGCACGGGCGTTTTCGGGTCTGGGCCATAATCCCACGGATTCCGTATTCTAAACCATTTCTTTCGCTTTCCCCTCCTTCGCCCTCCATTCTCCACCCACCATTTCTCCTCCCTCCTCTTCGCTCCCTTCGGGTCTACTGCCTCGCCCTCCCCCCTCTCCTCGGCTGCCCCCATGAACCTGTGGACGGACGACAACGCCTCCATGATGGAGGCCTTCATGGCCTCTGCCGACCTCCCCACCTTCCCCTGGGGGGCGACGGCCGGGGGCGGCAACTCGTCGGCCGCCGCGGCGACGCCGCCGCCGCCGCAGCAGGTGCCGGCGGCGGCGGCGGCGATGGCGCCGGGGTTCAACCAGGACACGCTGCAGCAGCGGCTGCAGGCCATGATAGAGGGGTCCAGGGAGACCTGGACCTACGCCATCTTCTGGCAGTCCTCCCTGGACGCCGCCACCGGCGCCTCGCTGCTCGGCTGGGGTGACGGCTACTACAAGGGCTGCGACGACGACAAGCGCAAGCAGAGGCCGCTCACGCTCGCCGCCCAGGCCGAGCAGGAGCACCGCAAACGCGTGCTCCGCGAGCTCAACTCCCTCATCTCCGGCGCCGCGGCCGCGCCCGACGAGGCCGTCGAGGAGGAGGTCACCGACACCGAGTGGTTCTTCCTCGTTTCCATGACGCAGTCGTTTCTCAACGGGTCCGGACTCCCCGGGCAGGCGCTCTTCGCCGGGCAGCCCACCTGGATCGCCTCTGGCCTCTCCTCCGCGCCGTGCGAGCGCGCGCGCCAGGCCTACAACTTCGGCCTCCGCACCATGGTCTGCTTCCCCGTCGGCACCGGGGTGCTCGAGCTCGGCTCCACCGACGTCGTGTTCCAGACCGCCGAGAGCATGGCTAAGATCCGCTCGCTCTTCGGGGGCGGAGCAGGGGGTGGCTCGTGGCCGCCCCTGCAACCTCAGCCGCCGTCGCAGCAGCAGCCCGCCGACGGAGCGGACCAGGCGGAGACGGACCCCTCCGTGCTATGGCTCGCCGACGCGCCGGTCATGGACATCAAGGATTCCTTGTCGCACCCGTCGGCCGAGATCTCCGTCTCCAAGCCGCCGCCGCCGCCTCCGCCACAGATCCATTTTGAGAACGCGAGCACGAGCACTGTTACGGAGAACCCCAGCCCATCCGTGCACGCGCCGCCACCCCCGCCGGCGCCGGCCGCTGCACCGCAGCGGCAGCACCAGCACCAGAATCAGGCTCACCAGGGCCCGTTCCGCCGGGAGCTCAATTTCTCCGACTTCGCTTCCACCAACCCTTCTTCCCTGGCGGCGACCCCGCCGTTCTTCAAGCCCGAGTCCGGCGAGATCCTCAGCTTCGGCGCCGACAGCAACGTCCGGAGGAACCCGTCGCCGGCGCCTCCCGCCGCCGCCGCCAGCCTCACCACCGCTCCCGGGAGCCTCTTCTCGCAGCACACGGCGACCATGACACAGGCCGCCGCGGCGAACGACGCGAAGAACAACAATAAGCGTTCAATGGAGGCCACCTCCCGGGCGAGCAACACCAACCACCACCCGGCGGCGACGGCGAACGAGGGCATGCTATCCTTCTCGTCGGCGCCTACTACGCGGCCGTCGACGGGCACGGGCGCGCCGGCCAAGTCGGAGTCCGACCACTCGGACCTGGATGCGTCTGTTCGCGAGGTGGAGAGCAGCCGCGTCGTGGCGCCGCCACCGGAGGCGGAGAAGCGGCCGCGAAAGCGCGGGCGGAAGCCGGCGAACGGGCGCGAGGAGCCGCTGAACCACGTGGAGGCGGAGCGGCAGCGGCGAGAGAAGCTGAACCAGCGCTTCTACGCGCTGCGCGCCGTGGTGCCCAACGTGTCCAAGATGGACAAGGCGTCGTTGCTCGGCGACGCCATCTCCTACATCAACGAGCTCCGCGGCAAGCTGACGTCGCTGGAGTCCGATAAGGACACGCTGCAGGCACAGATCGAGGCGCTCAAGAAGGAGCGCGACGCGCGGCCACCCCCGCACGCCGCTGGGCTCGGCGGACACGACGGCGGGCCGCGCTGCCACGCGGTGGAGATCGACTCCAAGATCCTGGGTCTGGAGGCCATGATCCGCGTGCAGTGCCACAAGCGCAACCACCCGTCGGCGCGGCTGATGACGGCGCTCCGCGAGCTGGACCTGGACGTCTACCACGCCAGCGTCTCCGTCGTCAAGGACCTCATGATCCAGCAGGTCGCGGTGAAGATGGCCAGCCGCATATACTCGCAGGACCAGCTGAACGCCACGCTCTACAGCCGCCTCGCGGAGCCCGGGTCTGCCATGGGCAGGTAATCAAGGAGAGCTCAGCTCGCCTGTGGCTGCCGGATAGGGACGATACTGATACTATTCACCACCGGACTGTCATCGTCGTCACCACACGATAGCCAGAGAGATTCAGGAGGAGGGAGACGACGATGATGCTGGTGCTGTTGTTGTAAACGTTAGAAGGAAGGATGGATGATGATAGCTTCTGCAGTTCTGCTGCTGTTCATCATCTTGTTGTGTTTTTGCCAGTAGCGTGTTAATTAGCAGGATTAAGCAACCACCAAGCGTCCACCCGTTGCTGTTAACTAAGTACCCTGTTGTTATGAGCTGTGATGATGGATCGACTGATGTTAGCGTTGGTTGAATCCAAAACTACTGTATATAGGATGGATCAAACGTCGTCGCACCGGGTGGAGGTGGACGATGCCCTGATCCTGATGTTTGTATTTTACAGCAGGATTTCGCTTGCAATGGAGTCGGTTTTTTTGATCTCATAATAACAACAATACATATGGTCTTTGGTTGGTTTACCATTGGTTCTTGTTCATTCAGAAGCTTGAGGGGTCGATGTCGTTGTATCTTGACTGATCGATCGATGGATCTTGCGGGTGTGTTCCTATTCCCCATTTGATGAGCTGAAAGTTGCGGGTGTGTCCTATCACCTGTGAGAGCGTGCGAGAGTTTAACATGAGCCACAGTAGGATTTGCACATGACATGATGGAGACAGCATAGAAGCAGGGGCATGTGAGTTGGGTGTAGTTGGGTAAGCTTCGCCATCAAGCACGTGCAAGCACTAGGCATGAAGCGAGTTAGGCAAGTGAAGGAGAAGCAACTTTTCCCTCCTATACAAAAAAAGGGGAGGACTTGCTCCTGAGTTTGCAGGAATTTCACATGGAATACCAGCTCCCGCATGAATTGATATAAAATATATAATAAATCCGGTACTTCTGGCCTTGACTTGCACAAACACGATTATCCAGTGACAAGCCAACCACTGTATAATGGCTATGAGTTCTTTTTTTCGGTAGCGATGGATGAGGAAAGGACACATAGCAGCACATGCGTCTGTATAAATCTTTTTTTTTTAAAAAGTGCTACTAATAGTTTTCTTTTGGGATGTTTTGAACTCCCTTTGAGTCGGCTAGACATGTTTTGTGGAGGGGACAAGAGTGGCGTGCGGCTTTGCTTATCGCGCATGTGACTTTAACTAACACCAGCCAAGAGCTTTGCTGTATGCTTGCCTCCCCTGTCCGTCTCAATCTCATCCAATATCCATTGCCGCGCACTGCAAGGATAAGAGCTGGCTCCATTTTTGCTTACAAGCATCGGCGTGTGCTTCATCTCTGATCATTTATCTTATTTGTAATACGGTAAGCAAGATAATAAGTAAGGATGGATAGAAAATTTGGGCAGTGAATTGAGGATAAGAGATGTGGAGAGTTGTTTGGTGTCCACATGCCTTTTGCTCTATCTGTTTTGTTTAAGTAATCCAAGAAATAATACAAAAATATGAATATGTCCAGCGCATGTGACTCAATTTGGATTCCACGCTATTTTAAATAAAACTAACATGCATCGACAGCGACAAACTCCAAAGATAACCGCGATGAAATAAGATCATCTGAGCAAAGAGACAACGAGCACCAGTGGTCTAGTGGTAGAATAGTACCCTGCCACGGTACAGACCCGGGTTCGATTCCCGGCTGGTGCACATGGTTAGTTTTTAATGTGTTTTGCTTTGTTACTTGCAAACAAGGTGTCAAGCAAACAACTTTATTATTACAAATAAAATAGCAAACCCTAGACAAAAGTGAGGACAGATGAAGCCTCACTCGGTCATAAACGGCAGTATACCACTGTAAAATGTTAACTGGCGCCACATAATGCTGATCAAACAATGATAAAAAAAAAACATCCATTTCTCTCATCCCAAGAAAGTCGTGTGATCCAAACAAGGGAGCGCACCCACCCAACTGTTGGTTTTAGCCAGGGCTTTTCAGCCATGGTTCAGTATTTTCTTCTCAAAACAAACCAGCACCAGCCGGGCTTATCAGTCCAGAAACCAACCAGCGAACAGGCTGAATGACTCGATACAATTTTCAGCTCAAGTATTCTATGGACATCTATGTTACAAAAAAGATCATATGATGTGTACAAGAAACAAACGCAAAACCGACCCCGACCCCGACCCCGACCCCTATGTAATGGAAAACTGTACAATGCTATGTACTGAAATGCAGCCACTGATCGGCTGCTCATTGGTGGGGAATGGAGGCACGAGCTGTATTTGGTGGCAGTAACAAGCCCACTCAAGGTGGCCTCGCTCTACAAATCGTTACCATGGTGCCTTCATGGTCATACTACAACGAGCTGAGATTAACGTGTTTCGTTTTCCGCTATGAATGCTGATAAGAATGCCGTCCACTAGGGTTTGCAGGAGCTGATGGTGGAGAGGGAGAAGAAGATGGCAGCCGGACCAATGAAGGTTGAGGTGGAGGTGCGGTGAGGGCATAAGTGAGTCTTGATGATGAGCTCTCAATGAGCCCAGCAACTCCAGCAGCAGAAGATTGTGCATTGGATGGAAGGAAAAGGTCGTGCTTCTGGTCCTTGTAAGCACTCCATACCTACATAAAAGGAATTTTTTTTTCAGTCCAGCATTTGTTTGTCATTTTCTGTTTGGTGAATCACTTGTCATGATCACAAATGTAGTTTCCCAATTCATAGGGTTCTGTAACTTTTATTGCAGTGGAGTTACTTACATCAGAGGAATTCAGGACTTCACGAACTCTAGCACAGTGTGCACCTTCGGTTGCAAAAGCATGAAGCACCTGTGCAAATCAAACAAAAAAAAGGTAACTAAGGAATGAACAGAATAACAAATAAGACGTCAACAAAGAAACAATCCCTGGAGACTGATGAGGCCATCCAAGTATGCATAACAAGAATTAAGTGCATCGACAACAAAAAAAAAAGCACAAACAAACAGTTAGAGCCCGTTTGGTAGAGCTCAGTTCTAGTTCTAGCCAAAACAGCTTCAGCAGTGACTTTTTTTATGAAGCAGCTATGTGTTGGCTCCGAGATGGTGAGACCTGCTGCTGCCTGTCGAGCGGGAATCGAAAGGCAGGTGGTGGCTGCAGTGCAAGAATACACAGGAAAGAGAGGGGTGGAACGGTAATAAAGGAAACCCTGTTGGGCCAAAAAAACTAATGATCCTAATGGGCCAACAGCCAGATGCCAGCCCATGATGAAAATGAAATCCGCCTGTTAGACGTCCATGCCCAAATCATCCAATTAGTCATAATTAGTCGATGATTAATTAGATGACTTGGTTTCTAGCCACTCTAGTTCAATCAGTGGGCATAATCATTGCTGGGGGACCGATAAGGCCGACTAATCGCAAGTAGTCGGACGACTTAATAACACTGATCAAATCTCATGTGAAGGTCACCCCTTAAAAATAAGATAAATTTAGGGTATAATGGAATTGAACTAAAAAAGCTTCATGGCATCCCAAAGAAAGAAAGAAGCCAACAGTTACCTCCACAGCCAAAACACGCCCAATTGAAGCCTCTGATTCATTCCACTTCATTGGACTACAGAGTCCCTGTCTTCCACCAGCACGCCAATCAAGAATACCAAGGAGCACTTCAACAAGACCAACCCTGTTTTGTTTCATTATGAAATACACAACCAAGATTAGTTGTTGAAAGATTTGATTCCATGAAAAACTAGTTTGGAGTGAACAATATTTTTCCCACATGGTGTAAGCTTTTGGACTAAATCTTGTGTTTGGTTTGTTTAAAGGTTCAGAAAATGTAACATATTGATTTATTTAAAGAAAGACGTATTACCATTTTCCATGTTTAATAAATATAAGAAGAAATCAATAAAATGGATTGCTTAAGTAAATTTTATAAGCAAGCAAAAACAGGCATGACCTGAGATACTACAGAATACTTGAATTTGCATATTAGTAGACTCAAACAATTTCATCTCCTCAAGTAAATTCACAATTTTTGCACTGTTGACTTGACTTCATATGCATCTTTGTCTATATAATGCACAATCAGTTATAGCTGCTAAACTTCTTTTTCAGGAAAAAAATCTTGAAGTTTTACTAATGTTTTTTGACGGAAATTTAGCTTTTAAGGCAATTTCACAAATTCACATGATATGCACTAATAGCTATATAGGCATTCAGAGCAGCTTACTTCAGCCCCTGTGCAACAAGGGCATCACGAGCCCGATTACCAGCACCGACTACACGCTTTAATGTCTCCAATGCCAGTATACTTCCACCTTGCCATCCAATTGCTTTCATAAGCAGTGGTACGACCTGCATGGCAGTTCAAGCAAGAAAAGATTATGATGGGTCCCTTAGATGTCACTTGTGACAGAATGTGGTATGAAATTGGTCATACTGGATTTTTTTTAAAGTGAGAAATTGTGGTCTTAAGGATGTCAAGGAAAGCACACTTAAAAAAAGTAGTATTCTAACAGCACTAGGCAGCAGGGTGCCGCCTTGGGGCTTGGGCCTAGGTAGGCAAAACATGCCAAAATTTGGAAGCGGTAAATAGTGAGATTAACACTGCAGTCGGACTAATAAAAGATGCCAGAAATCGAATAATTACTATATGCATATAATCTAATCTGAACTACAGGTCTAGACAGAATAATTACTTTTCAAAGGTAATGTTTTAGTATTAAAAAGCTTTATTATGAGAAACATTTTAGGAGGTGAGCACAAAGCAGTCACACTGTCTAGATAGAATAATTACTATTCAAAGGTACTGTTTTAGTATTAAAAACATTTATTATGAGAAACATTTTAGGAGGCGATCACAAAGCAGTCACACTGTTGTATCAACAAAATAAAAAGATGCTATGCAAGAGATTGACCATGCCTTACCCAGCGAGAGTTACAACTTACAACAATAATAATAACTTAAAAAAGAAGTCAATAAAACAATCAAATACCTGAGGAGTTCCTGCACTTGTTGCTGCCATAGCTTCTGCACAGGTTGTGCTAGACGCAAGCTGATGCAGAACACGCAAACAACTAAGGCGAACACGTTCTTGTGGAGTCTGCACAGTGGCCTCAGAGTGAGCTGAGTTGTCATGTTCGCTAGGTTCTGCCTGCGATCCACTGGTAGCCTGCCCAGATGCCATAGTTTCCCTTCTTCCCTCATAAGCCATAGCTGCAACAAGCTTTGGAACATAACCGAGGTAGCCAACATGGTCAGCAAGTGCTGGATGAACTCGTAGTAAGGAAACCAATGCCGCGGACAGTAGCAAAGGAAGCTCTGGATCTGTAGCAATTGCTTCATAATGTGTAGCAGCAACAGAGGAGACATACTGATCTAGGAGCCCTTCAAGGAATCTTTTAGGGTTTCTCAGTGGAAACTTGGGGTCCTTAAGAAAAAGTCTTACATAAATTCCACCAACCTGAAATTTGGACAGCATACTGACACCTTAACCAAAGTTACAGAATTATTATTTTACGCAAGAAAAAAAAATCTGGAATAGAAACTACCTGTGGTTCATCCTTCATTACATGTTGGCCGGATGCTTGTTCAGGTACATCCCAATCAACAACACATCCTTTCATCTGCTCTTGATAGAGGTCTGATGCCATTGTTGCCAACTGTGCAGAAAGAGAAGCTGCCATTGCGGGTGTCCATACTAGTTCAGGAGTTTCCGTTGTCTGTTCAAGAGAAGAAACAACAGCTTCACCAGGTCCATCTTTAATGGCAGAAACCAAACCATCAGGCAGGAACCTGGCAAGGGTGATTGCCACCCTGGGGCCATGCATTGGTTGCCCAACAAGTTTGCCCAATAAGGATGCAGCTGCAGCTCTTTGCTGCATAGGGATTTCCTCTACATAATAGAAATTAAGTGATTAATATAACTTAAATAATTAGAGTTATTGAAGTTGTTGTAACAAGGTAAAACGTGTAGAAATTAATCCAGGTGCAGAGCAGTTAAGCGAATCAAAGTTTAAAAATATAACTTCACTGGAGATTGATAAACAAAAGTAATTTCAACCAAAATTTTTAAAAATAAGTTAAATCAATACAACTAGAACAATGTGGACTGCAGTATCATGCACATTATGCAAAAAAAAAAAAAGATAAACAAAATATCAGCCCTAACTATAGTAACAATATAGTGAAGTAAAGATCAAACCTTGAAGTGGTAACATAAGTTCAAGAATGTAAACAGCACCACCATGCTTGGCAGCAGCCCAGCCAAGCTCTGGTGTGCTGGCTAAAGAATACAGTACAGCAAGAGCTCCGTCCCTGCAAGGAGGATTGCAGTGGAGTATCTGAAATAGTAAAATGAGGCTCATCCTTTCTGCAACCATAGCCTCCAAACAAGGAGCATGCTTAGTCAACAGATAAAGAACATTTAAACAGATTTGTGGGATGCTGCTTTCAGGAGGAACATGCAGTGCAAGGCATTCAAAAAGAGGAATCAGACGCTCCTTGGAAGCAAAAACAGCAGCTAAGCCTGGATTACTTGTAAGAAGATTCTGCAATTAAAAACAAAATAATGACATGCAATTCAGTAAATCTGCCTCACACAGAAAAGGTTAAAGAAAGTACTTTTTCAATAAAAGCACCTGAAGTGATGTTAGCCCACTTTGGAGGTTTATAATAACTTCAGAATCTCCATCTGTACTTTGTTTTCCTGATGAATTATCCATGTTTCCTTCATTAGTCGAATCACCGACTTCATCATTTTCAGAAATAGATGCTTCGATAACTGAATCATGCTGATGAATCGTCTCCTCCAAATTAATGGAATTCCACTGTTGTACTAACTCTGCTATAAACTTAAGCAGGGCTATGCAAAATTCCTCCTGATCACTTATTTCAAAATCCGGTTGATTGTTGTAAACTCTCAAGTATACATTACCAACGTTCAATTCTTTGGATAAAGCTTCATAGGTGAAAGACTGTGATTCTGTCAAGTCATATGAACCATCAGGGCCTTGACTAGCACGCTGCTGGTCTACAAATTTGAGAAGCTCCCCTCTGGTGAATGAATTCCATATGATCTGCAATAAAAGAAAGTTCTTTTTTTTAGCTCAAATTCATCTGCACAAATACAATATAGAAGTAGTGGATTTTGTGAAATATTTCTCATTAGGATTACACAGAAAACAGCTTTTAATTGCACATATGAGGCAGTAACACTAACACCGCATATTGAAGAAGTGAATCATATACACACGTTCAGCCAAATAGAAGTAGACTGTAGCAAAATACTTGCATAAGTTGTGCCACAAGGAACACCTTATTTGCCGCTATAAAGTAAGCATCGATGTATATTGATGAAACATATGCACTAGGATTCTGATAGTATCTGTGCATTTGCATGCAAACTAACCTGTTGGACATACTGTTTGATGCTTGAAGTTGGAATTAATTAATTATAAATCCACTCTGACTATAATTCCCTATACTGACGTGTGCATAGACCACACGCTATAAGGCACAGGTGCAATTGTGCGTGCATGCATGTTGTTAGCAAGTAGTTAATCATATATCAACTTTGGAGCAAGAAGGGCATGTGTGCATATACCCAAAACAGACTGAATGTGCATGACCACACTCTTCGGCCGCATGTGCATGCGTGCATGTGTATTAGCATGTTGTTTAACATACTGCAGACCATGGTAACGACTAATTTACAGCATGCATACATTAATGATATATTTTATTTATCGTGAAATTATCAAAATATTCTAGGCATATAATACAATTAAAATAGAAGCCATTACCTCTGGTGATTCCAAATTTGAATTTAGATTTGATAATAACTCTTTAGGTGGGTGGTTTCTCAGCATGTCAGCAAGCTTTGGAGTAAGAAGAGCCTTTAGCGCATTGTATGCAGGTTTGTTATCTGGGTACATGATATCATCACTACTGAGACCACAAAGCTTAGACAAAGCTTGAGTTGCATGAACAGCATGCAGATTTTTAGCAATCTGCACCCTTGCCCCAACACCAGGTGCCTCACATGTCTCATTCTCTTCTGCTGTCGAATCGTATTGAAGCAGCAGGGGTAGCACATGCCTGCAAGTATATTTCAATTATGTAAATCAGAGTAAGAATTTTTTTTTCTCCTAATGTACTATCATATTTCGGTTAGCATCTCTTTTCCACATTAATCTTAGAAAACAAGGATAGCAGGCAAGGCAACTACCATAAAAATCCAGCCCTGAGCAGAGCATTTTGCAACTCAGACGACACCGAAACATTCGCAGCTGTCAGCAGCGCAGCATCCACTGCTGAGGGAACAAATTCAAGTTCTGTACAATGCACAATGTCCTCAACAAGGCCACCAAACTTAAGAATCTCAACTCTTCCTGACTCAAACTGACTGAGAACAGAGAAGGTATGCATTATGTTGGTGACTATTCTTGCAGCTGGTTCATTTGCCGGTGTTGTGGGCTGAACAATGCACATACAGCGAGAAAGAAGTGTTGCCAACAAGGGGATGCCACCATCCCTTATAAGTTCTTCTCCATTTAATGAAGATGATGCACATCTAACAGAACATTACAACAGGAACATCAGATAACAAAGAAGGCGAACATCTAAAAAAAATCAAAGTGAGCAGTTTTTAAAAAATGTATAAACACAATAAAGTCCGTGTTAGCTTACGTCAGCCAAATTAGCTCCGAAGCAGCTATCAGAAGAGGGGCTCTATCAGATGAAAGAAAATTGCTGTCATCCTTATCTACAGTAACTGCATTTAGCAACATAGGATAACCAGCATATTTGAATGGTTCCAAGACATCTCCATATCTCTTGTACAAGATGCATTGTGCCTTCAGCAAGAGTAGCAGCCTCCAGACTTGTGGTCCCTGCAATCCCTGCATACTAGCCTGCATATAGAGATGGTAGACACTGTAAATAGCCAACAATGTGAAAACATACCTTAATGGGGCTCGCTAGTTTGACATATTCTACTAACAATTTGTAGGAAAAGAAGTTCAATAGGCGCCACTTCAATGAAATACAAGGGTGAATTAAGTAAACAGTTTAAGCAACAAAAGGAGAAAGCATGAAAAGTTATCATGCATAAATGGGCAAATGTTCATACAAACAAGGAGCACCTGCAATCGCTCATAAGCCTTTTGCACAGCAACAAACTTCTCCCTTCCTTCAGGGTTCTTGTCTGGATGATATTTTATTGCTAGCTTTCGGTATTGGCGCTTAAGCTTCTCCTCATCAATGTTTTCAATTTTGTTTCCGGAATTAGCCGAACTTAAGTCAGATGACTGCTTGCTGCTACCATTCTCACCAAGCACAAGATCATCAAAAGAAATCTCCAGTATCTTACAGGCTTCTTCTTCAGATAAATCCATTGGACGACGAGTTAACTCTTCACGCCACATTACCAACAATGACTGCAAAAACTCCACGTGTTCTACAATGGGCCAGTTAGGAAACCTAATCTCATCACATAGGTTACAGAGGTAGTAACGATGGCACCACATCTCATCTTTCAGATTTGGGTAAGTCACAGGTGGCATAGGAGCATAATCATACAACAAATGGCAATGCTGTGCCAATTTCTGAGGAAAGTCACCGAGATGCTGCAGAACCTGCCAAAAATAAGTTGAACAAAATAATTTAAAATGAGATTAAAATCTCAAAACTAGAGAGCAAATGTTTTTACAAATAAAAATAAAGGATATAGGTAAAAGACCTGACGAATAAGGTTTTCTGCTCGCATCTTGTGGGTCCATATAATTTCTGGTGTGTCAGAATCAGACACCATTGCACCTGCAAAAGCAGAAGGGCCACTGCGCTCCAAGACATACAGCAAAGATTCTGGGAGCAGTCCACCCAGTACACTACGCTTTGCCAAAGGCAAAGATGAAGATAGTGCTGCCTCTTCACCACCATGAAAAGCTTGATGAGTATGTGTGGCCGAAAACAACTGTGCAATTGATAGGAGATTTGAACCAGGATACGCCAATGCAAAGTAAAAGGCACCAGTACTATATAATCGAATCATAGCTTTAGGGTTTCTTGTAACAATAGCCTTAAGCAATGAGGCAGCTGCTTCAACAATGCTTGGTTCCCCAGTAAGCATAACCTGTACAACATCATTTGTTTTTTGTCAGCATTTGGTCAATGAAATTGTTCGAACGAAAGAGAAAAATATACATCTGAAAAGTTCAATAAGATCATTGAATCACAAATTAAAGCATGAACTTTAATGGCATGAACAATAGCTTATATCTTATAACACAACTGACAACTGTGTGCATTATAATGCAGATGACTATACTAACAAGTTAATATAGAGTTACAATTTAGTGATATTTCGAGGAAATGCTACTTACGTCAGCAGAGCTTTAAGGTTGCATTCTATTAACCTATACGCATATTAATCTGATAGTTGTAAACTAAGATACTGTCACTTTTATGTTGTATTTATCTAGTCTCCAGCATCCACTTATATGGTGGAGAAAGAAAGCAAACACTTGAAGCTAGAGATAACCTGGGCCACATGAGGAAGGCATCTTGGACTTGACAATATACGTTTCACCCTAGGAGTTGGAGTTACTATTTCACCTGCATCATCAAGATCAGACCGTGCAGATGCCATACTGTGTAATATAGATAATGCAGCGTCCCCAATCTGTATAAGGAAATACATTTTTATGCGAGTCAAAGAAAGTGCAAATTAATAATACAATTTTATGCCAGACAAAGTAAGTGCAAAATTAATTTGTGAGGAAAGAATTTGTGCTTGCTGATAGCTAACACTAAAATGGGGAAAATAGCAGCACAGGCGCGAGCATGTGTCCAACCACAAGCTGCAGATTTAATACCTGAGTAGGAGTCAAAACAGGCACTCTTACAGAAAGTGCCCATCGCAGTTCCCGTATATCCCGTAACCTTTTCCAGTCAGACATACCAGAAGCCCAACATTTTGTTGTCCAATCAATTGACTTCTTTGACCACAGCCTTCTTATTGCATCCTTTTCAAGTGGCCCAACTTGTGTGCCATCTTTATCAATGCACATCCACTCTTTTGAAGGTTCCATAAATGCAGTTGCCGCGATGAGGTTAGATTGCAAAGGAATAGCTGTCCGCTCAGATGTTTCGTGTGCAACAGTAAGCAAATCAACAGCCAAAACACAGCCTCCAACCAAAACACATGCTTCAACATTTGAAAGGTCATCCATCAAGGCCTATAAAAACAAGGGAAAAAGAGGGAGAAGATTTATCAGCATTTGAGTGTATGTCACATCAGCAGATCCATAATAGTAAATTGGTTCTTGAAAATATTGTCCAAGATTAATGTCGATGTCCAAAGCAAATATCTAGATACTCATCAATTGTACTGTACAGTGCCCACTGCCAGAAAATGACCACATAATGAAGCTTGTTGATATTTACATATTAGCATATATTATGTCATCTTACTACAAAATAGAGAAAATTAGACTACAGAGCAACAAACCTTTAAAAGTAGTAGCAAACGATGCCTCAACACCCTATCATCTGTTCGGTCTAAGAGGACAGTAATATGTGCAGTGCCATCAAAAGGCCCAATAACTTTGTAATGTTGCTCATAAACTATAGCCATTGCCCTTGAACAGAGTTCTCTTACAGAAGACCCTCCACCACCACCAAAGCCATCTAATCTCCCCATGTCACACCAATCATCAGATGACCCCAACTCATCAGGTACTGCACCATCCACAGTAAGACCAATATCTGCGTCACACAAAAATCGATGGTACAGAGCTCTAAAAAAGGCAACAGGATCACGTAGTGGAAAATCCTGTGCTCGATAGTTGCTTACACTTTCAAGCAGCAGCCGCAAATAGTATTGCCCCACACAGACTTCTTTGGACAAGCTTGGGTAGCTCACTGAAAATTCAGCATAATTCCATGAAATACGAGGTAAGTTGTCACTACCACCAGCATCCTCAGTGATTGAACTTCCAGGGACAATGTCATCTGTTCTTTCTTTCTCGACATCCAGGTTATGAACTTCAGTTTGCAATGCTTCCCTCAATTCCTGTCTGGTGCGTTCATTCCATATCAAATCTGCTCTGTTGTGATCTAGACTGAATGCCCTCCAAAATCCATACCAATTGCACAGGAGCCTGCCAGATCCCACAGGAGTGTTTTCCACCACAACCTGTGCAGGGACTGAAAAATCTGAATGCGATGAGCTGACAGGATTGCCATTGGCATTGCAGTCCACTGAATAAACATGTGAATCCAGCTGTGGTGCCCCAATTTGATGATTATTTTCAGAAAGGGCCTCAGGTACAGAACCATGTGGAACTGAAACTGTGTGAGAAGGATCAATGTTTATACCTGGCAAAGGAGAGTGGGTGGAAGAGTACAGGCCAACATGCCTCTGATGAACATCTGCTCCTCTGTAAGTGCCCACACTGGTGTGCCTGAAGGGTTCCCCATCCTCAACACCATTGGGGGGTATCCCTTGTTCTTGTACTGCCATACTTTTACTACCACGAACCCTCCTCTGCTGAAGTATTCGTCTCTGCCTTCTGCTCAATGGTACTTCATCATACTGGCTCTGTGAATCTTCATCTGAACGTGTATGGAGATAAGCAACAAGTCCAGGAGGAAGTATTCTTGATAGCAAATCAAGTGCAGGTTGATAGGAATCAGCCCAAAGAGCAACAAGCTGCCGACTAACATCACATCGTTCTCCAGCAGGAAAGAAGAAAGCATTTAGTAAATGCCTCAGAAGAGCACCATCCTTCAAGGCAGCATCACGCATGGACTCTGCCGCTATTGCATCTTCTTCAGCAATTGTACGCATTATAACAGAAATAGTCTCTCGCACACTTTCAGCTGGATGTGCAAATAATGCAAACAAACGACGGCGCAAACCAGCAACTTGCCGCAATAGCTCAACAAATGTAGCATGTTGGGTTGTTTCACCATGGGGTTCACAAAGCATAGCTTCAAGGACTTCCACAACAGACAGAGATAACAATGGTGACACCGATATTGGCCTCAACCTGTTAACAAGGATCGGAACATACATTGGTTGCGAGAACAGTACAGACTTTGCATGCATGTAGGTGGCATGGGATTCTCCCCTTGTATCCATTAATAAGATAGATGAATCACCAGGACCACCACCAATTAGCATAGCCACAAGCCCAGCAGCTTCAGCTGCTACTCCTTCCGAACCATTCCTAAGCAAACCCATTATTCTCCCAACAGCGACAGGAAACGCCATCACATGTGATGCCACACTTCTTGATGTAAGTAGCCTGCGTAAGCATGCAACAAAACCCATTATTGTTGCTGCTGCTTTTGGAGATGGAGGCGGAAGAGGAGGAGCATCAGCAGGAAGGCTTTGTGGTACGATCGGAAGAAGACTGATTAAGGCCATTAAGACCACTTCGGGTACTTCAATATTGACAGGCACTCCAGTGTATGGTACACATGCATTAAACTCCCTTATTCTACGCCACAATCTGATTTTTGCTCCAGGAACAGTGTCAGATGACGCTACAGCCTCTTTAGCAACTGCAGCCAAATGTTTTATGTGCATGGTAGCAGACTCCATATCAACAGAACCATGATGGGGCATCTGAAGATGTGCTACCCCGCAAGGCGGATCTATCCGATGACCAGGCATTGTTAACCTTGGTAGCACTGGAATAGCACACTGTCTCTGAAAACAACAAAGAGAAAAGGAAACATGAGCGCAAAGGCCAAGATGGGCATGACAGAAAAATAGAAAATACACGTATCATGACCCATGAGCATAGATTAGTACTCTGCACTCATCTGTGTCACGCCTACTCTATGCTTGACTCAAAAAAAAAAAAAAAAACTCGATGACATGAGGAAGATCAATCCAAGTAGGAGAAATGGAGATGCATAACAGCTTGCACTATGTTGTTACACAGTATATCAAGATTTCACCTCTGAAGTATGAGTTGAAGTTATTATACAGATGTATTAAAGATAGAAGATGTGATTATGTGGAACAGCAACACTACACAAGCACAAAAATCAAAATGGGAGTGGAATGGTGCTTCTCCAGGTGTTTTTGGTCATTACACTTACGGATCTTAGCAAGAATATTCGTATTTGCAAATAAAAAGTTGCCATAAGCGGTGCACATACATTTGAATCTGTACTCTTCATGACTCTTAAGTGTAATTCAAGATAAATGAATCAAAAATACAGATTGAATGCTGCCAGAAGAATAAAATGCACCTTAGGTCCTGAAACATGTGCAACAGAATCACTTGGGTTCACAAACTTAGGAATTGCATGTTTCAATCCGTGAACTTATATAAGTGGGTCATAAAAGGTTCCAGTTCTATGTTATATAGGTAACTAAAGATGGCATACCACCTTGGCTGAATCCTAGTCAAATTCCAACACAGACATGCTGCTTGAAACTGCTAGGGAAATGGGTTTGTATTTTAAGGAAGCTTCATGGAGCTGGACAGTTTTTACAAGATTTTTTGTGGATCTTATCTAGCAGCCCATGACCACCCTTTAGTTTAAATGGCATTCAAGTGCCATCACGACCATTAGTTGCTAATCATGTGCAATTTGAACAGTTGTTCATGCACAAATACAAGTTTTGGCATCTAAATGTGCGATTTTTAGGTTTGGGTACCTAGATGGCACACTTAAAGTCCTGTCCAGGATGTATGCCTTTCCTTTTTTGGTTAACATGCATCGCCAAGTTGTGCCAAAGTACAAGAGACAGTCATGCTTGTTAATCACCTTAAATTTGGGTGTAAAATATACCAAGGTAAATATGACGTCAATTGGTTCATAATGAGAGTGAAAAAAACAAATATACCTGGTTTTGTAAAACATCAAGAACTGTTGCAAGTAGATTATCACGGGAAGTGCTTGCATATACCTGAGAAAAAAAACATAGAACAATTAGATGGCATTTCCTGTAATGGGATAGAGACCTGTATCCTGTGTACTTACATGAATTGGGCAGCCATCATTGAATTCAAATGCAAACATCTGCGGCTCTTCTGCAAATCGAACAAGAGCACTTACTGTTGAGAGCGGTCGTACAATGACAGCCTGGAAAGAAATTCAGTGCAAACAAGTAAGAACCTATCATATGGTCTCTTTTGTGTGTGTTTGGGGGGGGGGGGGGGGGGGGGGGGGGGGGGGGGGGGTGTTCGTACTCAAAATTGATACCATTTCTTGGACTGCCAATGGCTCCAGGGGAGAAGAGTTTTAACAATTCATATAAAATTGAGGACAAAATGTCTACCTCATAGTTCTCTGGACGTCTTTCAACAAGTGAAGTGCTTGTAAGAACAAGCAGACGAGAGACAGAATCACCCTGTTCTCCAAGCCCACCCCTTGGTCCAACACCCAAACTTAAGCTCTCAATACTAGCAGTGCCATGCGCAGCAGAACGTAATCTTGTTACTGACCACTCTCCATGTCGTGTTTCAGCAGCTCCAACTGCCTCCATAGCTGGGAAAGAAGTCCACATGCAATTAAAAATCAGAGAAAACCATAGTCGTAGGCTCACAGGTAACAAATAAACTATCACTGAGAGTTTCTTATATGAGATAAATGTAGGATCGGCAGCATCAATAAATGTGTAACCAAAACATGAGACAAACGCGGATTTTGTTGATCAATCTGGAGCTTGAAGGTGGTATTTACCTATTCTCACAGTTCATTTGTGTTTTGCAAGCTGCCAAGTTACAAAACATATGGGTGGAAAAGCAACACTAGAGGCATGATAATGCGGTGAGAACATCAAATAGATATATAAAAGTATAGAGGCATAGAGCAAGCATCTTCATCCTTATCAACATCTAAATAGATTCCCCAATAAAACACAGTACAACTAAAGTTCACCATCACTAGAGATTTGCCTACCTCTTTTTGCTATGAAGTCGTCCGTTTTCATTGATTGTGAATTATCCACAGATAGTGATAGTCCAATCTTTAATTTGGCAGTTTTCGTCTGAAAGGCAACCAATAACGGGAAGTTACATAGAACTACAAAAAATCTGTATCACCGGAGTGGAACGACCAAAAAGGACGAGGACAAAAGGGTGTACCAGATGTGATATAATTGCAGTGTTTGTAGTTCCTGAAGTAGCCATAAAAGCTTTTGACTTCCTACCATAAAGAGGGCATAGCACAAACCCTCCACCTTCAGTAGTCTTCCTCCCATAGCTATCCCCCAAGAGCACAATTGCCGGAGAATTCATATCTCTGAAGTCCAAGCACCAGCGCATATCACCAGAAGCCTCAAGGAGCTCAACACCCACAGGAGTGACCTTAAGTTTCTACAGAATGTTCAGATACAGTAACCAAAGTATTAGACATCATGTGATACATACAACAGTATTTTTTTCAATACAGCATTATGTGAGTAGTAAATTATCAAAGATGGTCTCCGCAATCAGCTAGGTATCTAAATAAATGACCAAAGAAGTGGTGCACTACAATCATCTACCACATCCAGTCACTTACATATGACATTTCAAACAACAAACTAAAGCTAAAAGCAAGCCAAACTTGCTGTCTGAAACATCATATGGATCTGACTGGAAGGAGTATTTCTTAGCACATCATCTATTTTTAGCACATTTTGTGGCACAAGTTGAATTTGTTATTCTATTTTTCATATAGTTCTAAAATCACAAACAATTGAGCAAGAATGAATGTGCAAATATGTGAATTATCTTCAATTGTTCTGCTTGAACTGGTAGCCTGGTGCTATGAGATCTGGTGGATTATCTTAAGGATGCAATAAATTCAATCATGAAGTAGGGTTGTACCAGATGAGATTGGGCATGGAAGCATCAACTGATCAGAATAGAGTTGTACAGCAAAATTACTAGCAGAAACTAGGCCTTGGTTTATTTCCAAAAAAAACAGCCTCGCATTGCTAGTTTTTTTGTTCACAGCAGCACAACACAGTAGATAGTAGCGGGATGTGAAATTGATAGAAGCGGGAATTCAGGAAGGGGATGTGCTTACGAAGGGGGCCCACTCGTGGGTGCGTCGGCGGAGGTGGAGGACGGGGAAGTCGAAGGAGGCCTGGACCGGGCGGAGGCGGTGGAGTTCGGTGAGGATCCCCGGGCGGAGCGGGGACGAGAAGCGCATGGGCTTGAACTTGCCGCGGGCATCGGTGCGGACTGCAAGCGTGAACTCGTCGGTGGCGGCGAGAGCCTCAGCGTGGTCGAACTCGGAGCCGGCATCGTAGGAGTTGGTGAGGTTGAGCGTGGCGGGGTCGAGCGTGACGACGCCGGAAGAGGCGATGCAAAGGACCCGGCGGTACCTTCCCCTCCACGAGTGCTTGACGACGAGGTACCGGGCGAGGTACTCGGGCTCCTCGGCGACCCCCGCGGGGGCGGCGGCGGAGGCGGCGGCCGACGTGGCCACCTCCGCTGCGGCGTGGCGGCTGGCAAAGTCCATGGCGGCTAGACTCGGGCCGGCATTAGGGCTCCGCCACCAGGGTAGGGAAGGGGAAGAGTGGCGCGAGTGAATCGCCCCCAGCGCGGCGGCCGATCTCGAAGCGAGACAAGATCCCCCTTGTTGCTGCTGCTGCTGCTGCCTTGCCGGTCGCCGGAGGACGGTCCTCGCCGGCGCAGCGGCCGGATAATCGTTGCAGAGATTTTGTGTTGCGCGAGTTTTGTTGGTGCTTCGATTGATTGATCGAACGATCGGTTGGTTGGCTCCTTTTCCAAGATGTTTTATTTTCCGGCTGATTTGTTACGGAAAAAAACTTATAAAACGAATGAACAGGACGATTATCTATTTTCGTGGCTTTAATAATAAATCAATCAAGTCATAACTCGTAGGGAGAGTGATCGTTCAAGGACAACAAGGATCCGGCTTCCGTGTTTGGCTTCAGCATGAGTGCGTGCGTTGTTTTCTTCGCTTCCACACACACACACCCCCTCCCTTTTTATAGTAACTAATTAATAGTAAGATTTTTTTATATTAATCAGACATATAGACCCCGTTCGCTTGTTTTAAAAATGGCTCGTTCGACTTCTTTTTTCAGCCGGAACAGTGTTTTCCTCTCACAATAATTCAGCCGAAACAGTGTTTTCAGCCAGTTTCAACCAAGTTTCAGACCAGCGAACGGGGCCATAAGAACGAGTATGACGAACGCAGTGGTATTGTCTGTTTTTCGGCCTCACTGAAACCGCCGTATATATTCGAACACTACGTCAAGAAATAGTTTCTCCATATTTTTAATTGGCTTTAACGTACACTTTCTTTCTTTCTCGTCGTATTAGTTTTATTCTAAGTTAAATATTTTTACTTGTTACCATTAATTTTAAAGTTTAGTAGAGAACAACATGATATTTTTGTTTTTAGATTCATTATGAGAAATATGTGTTTTTAGATTTATGTTGTGAAATTCTATTTTTAGATTTATTTTGTGAAACTGCATGGATTTTTTTGAAATTTTTAGCTAGAGTTAGGATTGTTTGATTTTGATAACGAGGTTGATAATGATAGCACCAACTCTTTTCGTCGGGATAATTTTTATTTTTTAATATTTTTTCAATATTTTCATAATAATCGCTTCTAATTTTTTTTGTGGATTTCACCCTATTGGTCGCGTCGCGCCACATGCATTGGCGCGGCAACATCCACCACATTAGACGGCTTTTTCAACGTGGAAAACGCTGTCACGCCACTCCCGCTAGCGTGACAGTATTGTTCTGTCATACCACCGGAAGTGACGTGACAAGATAAAATATTTGAAAAATCATAACTCTTTGATACAATGTCGGATGAAGATGAATTTTATAAAAATTGTAGTTCTCGATGAGATCTATAACTTTGTAGTTTTGAGTTTTTTTATTTAAGGACTTTAATATGCTCAAAAAATTAATATAAAATTTCAAGAGCATAATAACCTCGTACAAGTGCTTGTCGCATTAGAAAAATAATATTGTTTTTGTATGATGTTAAATGAAGATACTTTTTAAATGAAAGTTGTATCTCTTAATGGCATCTAAAAGTATATAGTTTTGAGTTTTCACATTTGAGATCGTTAAACTGCACGAAAAAAATAATATAAAATTTCAGCAGCATAATAATCGCATACTAGCGCTGGTCAGATTTGAAAAATAATATCATTTTTGTATGGTATCCAATGAAGATACATTTTATATTAAAGTTGTAGCCCTCAGTGACAACTATAACTTTATAGTTTTGAGTTTTCATATTTGAAATCGTTAAGATGCTCAGAAAATAATATAAAATTTCAGTAGCATAATATGACCGCTAAAACTTTATATTAGTTTTTAGAGTATGTTAACGATCTCAAATATGAAAACTCAAAACTATAAACTTATAGATCTCATTCAGAGCTATAACTTTTATGTAAAAAGTATCTTCATTTGACACCACAACAAAACGATATTATTTTTCTAATGCGACAAGCACTATGCTAAAAAATTATATTATTTTTTGTGCATTTTAGCGATCTCAAATATAAAAATTCAAAACTATAAAGTTATAGATCTCATTGAAAGTTACAACTTTCATTTAAAAAGTATCTTTGTTTGACACCATACAAAACGATATTGTTTTTCTAACACGATGAGCACGTGTACGAAGTTATTATGCTCTTGAAATTTTATATTAATTTTTAAGCATCTTAATGTCCTCAAATGAAAAAACTCAAAACAACAAAGTTGTAGATCTCATCGAGAGCTATAATTTTTATATAAATTTCATCTTCATCCGACATCGTATCAAAGAGTTATGATTTTTAAATGGTTTGTCTTGTTACGCACTCCCGGTGATGCGATAAAACAATACTGTCACGCCAGCGGAAGTGGCGTGACAACGTTTTTCACGTCAAAAATGGCGTCTAACGTGGCGGATGTTGTCGCGCCAATACATGTGGCGCGATAAACGTTATTGGGTCGCGCAAGCTCTGCTGGCTTGACCAAAATGGTCAAATCCGTAAAAAAAAATTAGGAGTGTTTATTATTAAAATTTTGAATAAAAAAGGATTAAAAATAAAAATTCCCCTCATCCGTGCCCATGCATATAATGTTATTTATTTCTCCACCCAAATGTGAATGATCTAATATTTTTCACCCAACTACTTCTCCTCCCGGTTGCTTCGATCCAATGTGCTTGTTGCCACCAACCTTCCTCCCTCGAGATCCACATCCCGCGTCGCTCGCAATCTACCGTTGCAACTCTTCCCCGACACGCACACCTCTCGCATCTCAAGCGCCTCATCATGGAGGCCATGTTGCATGGCATATCGTCATGGCTGTTGGGAGCAGGGTCAGTGGCTCCTGTGCCCATGCCTAGGCGGCAGTGGAGACCACTGACCGCCATGGTAGTGGCCATGGGCAAACCACCACGGAGCAACGGTACCCACGGCTAGAGTTTCTCAATCCTCGTGTGCGATACATGCTTCGATCCATGTTGTAGTAGCTATATTAGATGTTCCAACACCAAGTCGATTTTGTTGTCATGACCTTTTTGGGATGTTGCATTATACAATAAGCGGATTTTGATATGTTCTCATCTAGATGGAGATGAGTATCTTTTTGGATGTTGCGGCAGCTATAACTAGATGTCCCAACAACAAGTTGATTTGTTTGCAATGACTCTTCTTCGAACGCTGTTGTCCTGCTTTGATCAAGACAAAGATGGAGACCAAAAAGTGTTTTCCAATGTTGCAATAGCCTATTTTGGACTTTGAGTTCTCATTAGTCACTTCAAGTTTGCGATCATGAGTGCTTATTATGGGAGTGTTTGGGACTGCTACATAAACTCTGCTCCATAAACTCCACCGTGGAGCAGCTCTACAAAAAGCTAGAGTTTGTGGAGCACCTCTTTAGGTGCTCTCACAACTCCACCTTTTTTCCTCGAACATAGTACGTGGAGCCAGCGGCGGATCTAGGAAACATTTTAAGGGGGACTGAACAACACTGCTGCTCGATCTTAAGTCTCAGCCCCCCTACACTATAGAACTTTGTCTAAAAATTCATAGGGGCTCTCCAGTAATTTGCACTACTTCGGTTTGGGTAGAGGGGGCTTGAGCCCCCCCGCCCCACTGCTAGATCCGCCCCTGCGTGGAGCTAAAACCGTTTAGCTAAAAAACGTGGAGCGGAGCAGTCCCAAACACCCCCTATACCGAGACCCTCGACATTTAGTTTCGCTCTGGGTCCGAAAAAACTTAGGACTAGGGCTAGCTATGACTATCGTAGGTAACCATTTCACTCACACTCGGTAGAGGGTCAGAGCATAGAAGTAGCTATACATGGGACTAACTTATGGGAACGAGGGTCCCTATCTATCGTCAGGTAGAGATGAATATTGATTTTGGCAGAGATTGACACACCAATCTAGCTTTAGATCACAAGACCCAAACTCTGCAACCTTAACACCACTTCTCATCTAGTTATCAACCGTGTCACAATCCGGTTTACCTCACCAAAAGGCTAATCCCTACCTCCAAATCAAAGAACACAAACAAGAACTCAGAAGAAGGCAACTCAAGTAAAATGATAATTGAGGATGAACGATTAAGCATCGAATGTAGCATTTCACAGACCAATGAACGTCGACTGTTCAAAGATAGATTGATCTAAAGCAAAATTTAAACCCTAACTTGGGTGATAGCTATCAAATATATAGGATAAGTGTAGGGTCAAGATGGCAGACTAGAGAGGGTGAATAGTCCCTAAAACTGATTGCATTGGCAAACCAAAATAAATGTGAAATGAAAACTATCGGTCTAGCCAAAACTATACCCTCTAAGTGTATAAGCACCTTTTAAGGATCCTAATTAGGCAACAAAGGTGCCAGGCTAGTTAGAGCTCACCTAACTAATTATATAAGCAAGGTCACACAAACCTATGCAACTAGTACTTCAAGCAACGGGGAGCTCCTACACAATCTAGTAAGCAAAGGCACAAAGCCCCCAAACTCACTAGCAATGCTCAATAACAAGGCTACACAAAGCCAAATTAGAGAGCGTAAATTATTTAGCTACACAAACTAAGCAATATGACTAACAAGGCTACTCAAGTCAATTAGTCACGAAAGAGAGCTACTTCTATGCTACACAAGCAAGAAGGTAACTAATAAGCTACACAAGCTAACTAATTACAAAGAGCAACTACACAAGTATAATATATGAAAGGTAAATACAAGCTTGTGTAACGGGGATGCAAACCAATGGGAAGAACAAGGATGACACGATGATTTTTATCTTGAGGTTCACTTAGTTGCCACCAAGCTAGTCCCTGTTGTGTCCACTGCACACTTGGTGGTTCGGTCGCTAATAGGCTTTCACAAGCCTAGCCCACACGTTGAGAGCCATAATAACCTACCCATAAGTGAGGGGTAGCTCAATGACATGCTCTACTAGTGTTGCTCTTCGTGACTCCCATGGGGTGAGCACGATACCCCTCACAAATCTTTCTTCGGAGCACCGCACAATCTTCTTGTGTGCTCCACAACGGAGAACTTGCCACCAAGCCATCTAGGAGGTGGTAACCTCCAAGAGTAACAAGCACCATTGACTTATAACTTAAACACCTAGTGCCACTCGATGCAATCTCACAATGCAATCGCACTAGAATCACTCACTCGCAATCGATTCGCACTCTTGCAAGCATAAGTGAGTTAGAGGGCTCCCAAGCACTCCTACACAAGACACCAAGGCTCAAGGGTGCTCAGTGTCATAGAACCGACCAATTTATAAGAGCACAAGTATAAAAACAATTGATGAAATGATCAAATTCTCGCACTTGAGCCCATATAAACCTGGTAGTCAACTGAAACCATGAAGGATTTCAAACCAACTTGCATACAACCAAGATCACAGTAATTCAACATAACATATCGTACGTTACAACATTTCATAGATGGTTTGCAAATAGGTTACAACACCTCAGAGTCATCGTTATTACAAAACATGTCTTGTAAAGTATGCGGAAGCAAATAGTTTAACTTACACACCCGAGTTCAAATACAAATACTGGTTTGCTGATCACAACCCGCAAAAGCATTTGGATAAGGGAAACAGAGATCATGCCCATGATCTAGTCTTCATCACTCGCCGGGTGGAGCTAATACTTACAGAAGCCCTGATATAGAAGGTCATCTGCAACAAGAAGGAATAAACCCTGAGTACGAGAATGTACTCAGCTAGACTTACTCATCAGAAACCAAAACAAATGACACCAAGGATCATGCATAGCTTAATTTAGTGGATCTGGCTGACACTTTCTTTTTACGGAAAAACATAAGTAATAATGATCAACTCTTGATCTGAACTAGCAGTGACTTTTAGCCATTAACCTTTCATCTATATTAGCACCTGTAGTAAGCAATCATTTGATTAAGATGCAAACATTAATAACCATATCAGGTATAAATCGTGGCAACATTATCATCATCATCCATTTAACCATATCGTTAAATTAATTGAATCTACGTTGCCGCTGCTCAGTCAAGTTCTCACTATCCGAGAGAGACGGCGATTCGAATCGATTCCTATCTAGCTAGAGGGGTATTCCTAAACACAAACCCTGCTTCTCCTGTCAGGGTCACAAACAAGTCACCTTTGATACGATTTAGGAGTCGCGAGTCCAAACAGATCGACATTCTCAGAGAACCACTCTGCCAAGGTTGCTTGGGACTCTAACCCACCTTGGACTTATGCCAATGGCTCTCTGCACATCCTTACTACCTCTAGAATGCACACCACTGCTCGCGTCCCTGGCCTGAGTCGAGCTACTAGGCTTCGCGGTCGAAACGACTTATCCGACCAGCTAAGTGTTAGGCTATGTTCAACATGACATAAGGACATACAGCGTATCGATCCTTAAACGACACAGACGGAGTCACTATGTCCAACCCTGCACAAGACTCCGCCCGGTCTTAATTCATTATTAACATGGTTCTTTTCCATGATAGCAAATATAGCCAACCGTGATCCACCTCATCCTAAAGCTCATAGATGACAGGAAATCACCTGACTTCTACCGCACTAAGCATGGTGAAGCATTTTAACCCGTTTCTGAACTTAAATAGGATTCAAGTGCGATATCTGGACAAGGATGGATATATAATGCAACAATTGGTTCCAACCAATTCCTATACTTAATGCATCATTAACAAATAAAAGATACTCAACGTATTTGTAAAAACATGGGAGACTTAATATGCTCTGGGGCTTGCCTTTCAGGAAAGAGGAAGGACAGTGGTCAGGGCACTCGGGCAACTCCTCCTCGGTGGCTGCTTCGTCGATTTTCTGCACCTCGGGCTCCTCCTCCTGGCTCGCTCCCTCGAACTCCAGCAGCGTCACTCCCTCTAGCACACCTATTGCATGTATGCACACGATAAATATCATAGATGCATATGAACGAAGTTAGAAATGCTCGGGGAATGCACATGCTTACTGCAGTCCGCATTTTCTGACTTAGGCTCTATTCAAATCACTTTACTTACTAAGTTTATATAATCTAATGTACAATTGCTCATCTTCAGTTAAGGACCTAGCACCTGCACCTAAGCATGTTCTCAAGTTAGGCTAGCACCTAAACAATCAACAAGAACATTGCAACAAAGCATGCACACAACCATTTATATTTCAGCGAAACAGAGACTATACAGCGGTACAGTAAACTGACCATAACTGAAGATCTACAATTCCAAATGACATGCAACAAGAGAATTTCGAAAGCTTATGAAATTACCTACAATTCATTTTTAGACCTCAAGGCATGATTCTAACCTTTACCAGGTCGAATTTATAGAATTACATGATCAGGTCCAAACAAGACAGAGAACAAGCAACTCTGGGATCTAACTTTGAACAACTGTAGCTCCTAAACTACTAGGCCAAATGCCACCAAATTTTGACAGGAGCTAGATACATAAGTTATCTAGAACTTTTGTATTCACCACATTCCCAACAAACCAAATTATCATGGGGAACTTTGTAAAGTCCCTAGAACTATCCCGAAAGACACAATGCAGAAAAATAATTATTAACTTATGTTGCAAACATATAATTGGACAAAACTAACTTTACTCACTCATCACACATGTCACAAGAACACCAGAAAGTAAGGTGTTCACCATCAATTCATTTCTTTTAATGCCTTTCTTAATTTATATAATTAATTAAGAGAAATGACAAACATATATGAGAACTACACCATTTAATCTACAAAAATTACAGTAGGTACTACATGCTCCAAGTAGACCACTATAAAAATTTCACATCATTTGAGCAAGTATAACATCCTACACAAAAATGATAAGACATAATGGCTTAAAATGACATAATTAGGAAACCCTAGTGAAAAGTGTCAAGTAACAGATTTTATATTTTTTGTAGCATCCTTAAGGTACTAGGATACTCCCCACAAAATTTCATGGTCATTGGATTCCTAGATAAATTACAAAAATTCACACAAGGATCATTCAATGATAAAAGGAAAATATATAACTCAAAAACCATACATGCAATGACTCTCAAATTTTTACCAGAGCTTCTACTAAGCAAGAATAGCTTACCAACAAAATTTCATAATTTTTGGAGCACAGGAACTCTAGATATAATTTAAACAAGTTCGCATGCATTTAAAAACACATTTCAAGTTCCTATTTAATTCATCCAAAAATTCCACTACAAGTGTTCATGTTATATTTTTCCTAAATACTACACTTCGCTATGATCCTAACAAAATTGGTACCATCCAATTTGGATCTACAAAACTGGAGATACAAATTTTACAAAACAACATTCAAAACTAGAAATATTTAAACTGGCTTCCAATATACAGTCACTGACAAGCGGGGCCCTCGGGTCAGATGACCCCACAGGTCAGCGAGAGGAAAATAGGGGAGGCGGCTATGACGGCACGGCAGTGACAAAGCTCGCCGACGGTGGCTTCACCGACGACGAGGACGGTACCTCCATGACCGCCTCGACCTCCCGCGTGGATTGGTGCCCTAATCGCGCTCTCTACTGACCTCTAAGTACTCCGGCCACGGAGCACGGTGGCTCAGCCATGGCGCACATCGGCTCACGGCCATGTTTCGGCCTGACCGGATCGGTGGAGCTGGCTACATCATCACACGAGCAACGGTGAATGATGGTGAAGCTAAGACAGAGGCTATGGAAGGAAAGGGGGAACCGTGCAGTGCTGGCCACGGCGAGCGCCACTCCTACGAGGTGACCGTAAGGGCGATGGCGGCGAAAATGTCCAAAGGCCCTTACCTATGGCTCGTCTAGCTCAGCTAGGGTGACGGCAAGGTACGTGGGTGCTAGCAGAGCTTTAGGCGGCCGCTTGCTGGCTGTGGTGCCGCGGCGAGCAGGCGCAAGCACGGTGGAGCCGGTGACGACGACGACGGTCCGCTGCGGCCGCTGTGGGAGAGCGAAGGAGAAGGCGAAGCAAAGAATGGAGAGTCTAGGAGCGTCACGGGCGAGTGCGGGCGTGTTTTGGCGCACTAGAGCCCGACGTGGCCTGACCAGGCAGGTGGCCGACGACGTGTGGCGCCACAGCGGTGAAGCCCTGCTACCGATCGGGACACTGTAGCTCCGATTCAGTCACGACATTGATGCCTGACAGCGTTACTTGATGACTGTCAAACGCCTAATCGGTGGCGAGTTAGCAAAACCTCCCTGAAGCAATCCTGTAGAGCTATAATAGGGCTACAACATTACTTTAGAAAGTATCAGCAAATTCCCAAAGAATCACGAGTTACACCAAGCCAAAGTCAGCTCCTTCAAACTGAAATTGCAATCCATACTTAGAATTTTTTCTAAGTGCTAAATCAGCCCTCAACACTGACTTGTGGGCCCTTTTTGAGTATGTTCTGCACATTTTCATGAGTTGGTCATAAAATAACTTTTGTTCCTTAGATAATTTGCTACAACTTTACTTTAGGTTGCTCAGATATGCAAACACTCTAAGTTGTGCTTTTTAAATAGTCAAATAAAAGAGTCCTAGGGTCAATACAAGTCAAACCATCACTTGATAGCATAATTAGACAATATGGTCAACATGAACAATGTTCCTAATGACATTCTAAGTGTAGCTAGATTGTTTAAAAGGATAATTAGCCACACCACACATTGATCACACCAAATCAAGCATCACAAGCATTGAAACAAGGAAGAACAAGTGAAATGTTGCTTTTGTTTCAAAGCCATGTTTCACATGTTTCATGATTTTGTTGCATAGTACTAACTAACCATGTTTCACTAAAGTGAGTTGCACATGTTGCACTTGAGTGTTGCACACTTTTATTTCATAAAACAAATACACATGAAATATAACAATATGTTGCAATGTTTCGACAACATGTTTCATGCAATATAAGCTCATGAATGTATGAATGATGCTCATGTTCATGAAATGCAAGTGCAAATGTGGAAGCCAAACACCTGGGGTGTTACAGCCCTCCTCCTTATAAAAATCTCGTCCCGAGATTTGGCAAGCGTACCATTGTTGATAGAATTCCTTATAACCGTCCCTCAAATAATCTTCTCTTTCCCACGTTGCATCGCGTTCACTGCCCTAATTACTCCACATGACTTTGTAAAACCTGACCACCCGACTCTGAGTCACTCGCTCACGAGTGTCAATTACTCGGACCGGCTTTTCTTTAAAGGTCAAATTAGATTTTAACTCGATATCCCCCAGTGGAACTCTCTCTTTAGGGACGCGAAGGCATTTCTTTAATTGGGATACATGAAAGACATTGACGATAGCACTCATCTTTGGAGGTAATTGGATCTTGTATGCTACCTTACCACTTTGTCCAATGATTTCAAATGGACCGACATATCTCGGCATAAGCTTTCGCTTCACACCAAAGCGTTGGACACTCTTCATCGGTGAGACTTTCAGATAAACGAAGTCTCCAACTTTGAACTCAATAGGTTTCCTACGACAATCAGCATAACTTTTCTACCTAGCTTGAGCTATGGCCGTATGGGTCTGGATAGTATGAACTTGTTCTTTAGCTTCTTGAACAAAATCAATTCCATAATATCTCCTTTCACCAGCTTCTACCCAATTCAATGGGGTTCTACACTTTTGGCCATACAAAGCTTCAAACGGTGCCATCTTGATACTCTCTTGATAACTATTATTGTACGAGAATTCAGCTAGGGGCAACCACTTTTCCCATGAACCCTTAGCCGAGAGACACATGCTCTCAGCATATCTTCTAAGATTTGATTGACTCATTCAGTTTGCCCATTGGTTTGCGGATGATAGGCAGAGCTTCTTACTAACTTAGTTCCTAATAATCCGTGTAAGTGCTCCCAAAAGCGAGCAGTGAACTATGGTCCTCTATCAGAGACAATAGTGTGAGGTATCCCATGAAGTTGGACTATCTGATTAAAGTACAACTCCACATAGTTAGTTGGATGGAAATCTATGCGGATAGGAATGAAGTGTGTAGACTTGGTCAGACGGTCTACAATCACCTAAATGGAGTTAAAATTTCTCTAAGTAGTAGGGAGTCCAACAATAAAATCCATACTTATCTCCTCCCATTTTCAACCTGGAATAGAGAGTGGCTGAAGCAATCCAGCTTTCATGTGCACAGCTTTGACTTGACAACAAGTGTCACACCTAGCCACATAAGCGGCTATCTCCTTCTTCATCTTGGTCCACCAAAAGCGAGGCTTCAAATCATGATACATTTTGTTACTACCAGGATGAATAGATAATTTAGAGGAATGGGCTTCAGATATGATTTGATTTCTAAGCTCTCTATCCTTTGAAACCACCAACCTATCCTTAAACCATAACATGTCATTCTCATCTACCCGAAAATGTTTGGTTTCTTACTCTTTCATCTTACGCTTGATGTGGAACACACCTGAATCTGTCTTTTGTAGCTCGATAATTTGACTCTATAGAGTACAACTGACAGTGATGTTGTGAAGGACTGCAGGATGAAGGAGTTTTGACAAATGGAAGTCACTTTCAATCAAAGAGTGGCAATGAGATTTCCTGCTTAAGGCATCCGCAATAACATTTGCCTTGCCAGGATGATAGTGCACTTGGAGGTTATAATCCTTGATCAACTCGAGCCATCTTCTCTGACGCATATTCAACTCCGGTTGAGTGAAGATGTACTTAAGACTTTTATGATTAGTGTAGATATTACACACATTGCTGAGCAAATAATGTCTCTAGGCCTTCAAAGCATGAACAACTGCAGCGAGTTCCAAGTCATGCGTCGGATAGTTCACCTCATGCTTCCGAAGTTGGCGAGAGGTATAAGCAATGACTCTACCCTCTTGCATAAGAACACCTCCTAAACCTATACCTAATGCATTGTAGAACACATCGAAAGGTTTCTCGATATCCGGTTGCGCCAAAATCGGAGCCGAAGTTAGAAGAGTTTGCAGGGTGTGGAAAGCCACATCACACTCGGAAGTCCAAACAAACCTCATGTCTTTTTGCAGCAACCGAGTCATAGGCTTGGCTATTTTAGAGAAATCCGGGATGAAGCGATGATAATAGCCAGCCAATCCTAGAAAACTCCAAACCTCGTGCACTGAGATTGGAGCCTTCTAGTCCAACACTTCTTGCACTTTGGTGGGATCCACCATAATTCCACCATCGGACAACACATGTCCGAGAAAAGGTACCTCACGAAGCCAGAATTCACTCTTGCTGAACTTTGCATAAAGCTTGTGTTCCCACAATCTAGTGAGAACCACTCACAAATGTTCAACATGATCTTCTTCATTCCCAAAATAGACCAAGATATCATCTATAAATACTACCACAAATTTGTCTAACTCAGGCATAAACACCGAATTCATCAAATACATGAGTGTGCGGGGGCATTGGTCAATCCAAAAGATATAACAAGATACTTATACAGACCATATCTTGTAGAGAATGCAGTTTTTGGAACATCCTCGGGCTGAATTTTGATTTGATGATAACCAGATCTCAAATCAATCTTGGAAAAGACTTTTGCTTTAGACAACTGATCAAATAAGATATCTATGCGTGGTAGAGGGTACTTATTCTTGATTGTAACTGCATTCAAAGGCCTATAATCTACACACATGCATAGTGATTGATCCTTCTTCTTTACAAAGATAGTTGGGCACCCCCACGGAGACGAACTAGGACGGATAAGGCCTTTCTTTAGAAGTTCATTCAACTAGGTATTAATTTCAGCTAGTTCATTAGGAGGCATCCTATAAGGCCTTCTAGAGATAGGCGTTGTACTGGGTAGCAACTCTATCTTGAACTCCATGTCTCGATCTAGGGGCAATCCGAGCAAATCATCGGGAAACACATCCAAAAAATCACACACGACAGGGATATCTGCCATAGCCTTTGCTTACACCGCATTGGCCGCACAAGAAAGATTGAGGTCCTTGGGTAGCTATACTAGAAAACCTTCCTGAGTACTAGGATCTCTGAGCATGACTACTCTAGTCAATGTATCAATAAGCACTCCATGACTGCTCATCCAGTTCATTCCCAATATCACGTCGATACCCAGCCCCGGTAACACTACTAGATCAACCGGATAACTTCGCCCCTCTATTTCAAATTGCACGTCCCCAACTACAAGCTTGGTTGGGATAGTACCACTGGCAGCCCTAATACAATAACCCTCACCCTCAACAGTGTATGTTTTCTGCATAAACTTAGATGCAAATGCGGGACTAATAAAAGAATGCGAAGCACCCGAAACAAATAGTACAACCATGGGGTGTTGATCAACCAAGAACTTACCAGCAGTTACTACCTCTCCTAAAGGAATATCAGCAATATTAGTGTGGTTCACCTATCCCTGATGGCCACCTTGGTAGTTATTCTTCTTAGGGTAAGGGCACTCCCTTGCCCAGTGACCTGTCTTGTTGTAGTTCTAGCATGGCATGTTGCTTGGAGGAGCCTTGGAACTGCCTTGGCTGGTAGTGCCCTTGGGAAGAGCAACTGTAAAGGCCTTGTGAAATCCAGTCCTACCTAGATTCTTCTTCTACGGTGGGCAGAATTTAGCAGCTGATGCTGGAGGGTGAAATGGAGCCCTTTGGGTGACTGGAGCCTTGGATTGCGAGGCACCCGCCTCATAGGCCCTCTTATGACTTTTCGAAGCAGCATATATAGCATTGTTGTTCTCTTGCGATAAAGCATCACTCACAAACTCATTAAAATGAGCACACTTGCAATTTCCCATGGTCTTCATCAATTTGGGGCTAAGTCCCCGCTTGAAACTAGCGATCTTTTTGGCATCAGTGTCAACAAACTCAGTAGCATACCTTGCAAGGTTATTGAAAGCCTGTAGGTATTCATTCAAGCTTTTGTTCCCCTGGGTCAGCTTCATGAACTCCGTATGCTTGATTGCCATAAGACCAGGAGGAATATAATTTTCCCTGAAAGCAGATTTGAACTGATCCCAAGTGATTTGGGCATTAGCGGGCATAGTGGACCGATGATGACTCCACCAAATACCAGCTAACCCATGCAGTTGGTGAGAAGCATATTCGGTCTTTAGCACTTCTATCAAGCGAAGCAGACGGAATTTCTGCTCAAGAGTGTTCAGCCACTCATCAGCTTGTAGGGGCTCCTTAGCCTCCTTGAAGATCGGGGGTTTCGTATCAAGAAAATCTTTGAAGTCGCTATACTGATTTGGTTCTGGTCCTTGGTGTGCACCACGACCATCACGATTTGTAATCGTGCGGAGAGCCTCAGCCATAGTGCGCTGTCCTTCTGTAAGAATTGCCATCAATTCTGTTGGTGTGGGTGGTCGTGGTGGTGGAAGATCGTCATCATCACCAGCCGCACTAGTGGAACGAGTGCGAGGCATCTACAACCATGCGTAACCAGTAATTATTGGTGATGTTAGCACATTGGAGAGGAACAATGTAATTACACCAAACTGAATTTACTGGAGAGAATGAAAACTTCATATAATAAACAGAGGCAATAATTCATTCTCCAATCACCACATCATCAATTAGATTACTAGCGCCATATGCAGTGCATTCCAACATGACAAGTTTTAAACTTAACCAACAAGATACGCATCTCGAAGGGAGCGAATTAAAGTACATTACATGCCAAGTTTGAATTAAAAGGTACATCCCACATCAGTCATAGTACTAGGTCCATTACACCAATGACTGCAAAAGCTTAAACTAGTGAGACTTGCTAACTAACTACTCATCAAAGTGATCACTGTCCACATCGGAGACGCCTTGGACTTCTTCCGGATCTTCCTCTTCTTCTTCATTTGCAGGTTCAGCTGCATTGTCATCCATCTACATGTCCTCTTCTTCTTCATCGGCCTCAATCACTTGAGGTCCACCCACATTAGGATACCTTGGTATGGGGTGAGGAATAGGAAACAGATGGTTGTTCAGTTGATGGTGCTCAACCTGAAGCTCTTCAAGCTGCTCTTGGAGCTCATGCTCCCTTTGGAAAGCATTGTGGTTACCCATGATCCAGCCCTAACATCTTTCTTCTGCCAACTCTAAAGCTGCATCTCTATGACGGGTCACACGATCCAACTCCTGTGCTGCCTTATCTCTCTCTATAGTGAGGTTCATCAGCTGGTTATGAAGCTCGTCTCTCTCGCGTGCTGTTTGACCCCACTGCTGTAGGTGATAATTTGCAATACCCCAAATCTCATCTACTTCTTGCTGAGCTCGCCCACATGCATCCACCCTACGGTGATACTTGCAGGCACGCAACCTGAACTTGTGCTGAGCTGCCATTGCCTTGCTAGCTTCTTCTAGCACACTAGAAAGGGTGTCCTATCTGACTCGACAAAGCTTCAAGACGGCCATCATAGCACTCATTCCAGCATTGTCGCTCTAAACATGTTCACCATGGCCTCGAACCAAGGCCTGGCCAACCTCCTGAGTCCACTCAACCTCAGTAGGAGCCACTCAGGGAATGGATGAAGCTGGTCCACCCACTAACTCATCTTGAAGCTCTGTGCTATATCCATAGGCACATCAAGGGCAGCAACTTGAGCGGCTTCCCTTGGGCTTTGCCCATCAGTCTCAATGCTCCACCCATGCCACAACAGTCTCGTGGGGTTCTACGGCACTATAAAGGTCATAACGTACCATGGTACATCTCCCAATGGCACCGCCTGCCTCCACGTGTAGCGGGGTGCCTCCGAGTACCCAACTGAACTAAGCATCCTCCAGAGCAAGGTGGGTGTACCGAACTGGTCCAAAAAGGTGCTGCTACCAGTAGGAAACATGGGCTCAACCATCTGTATCAAAAAGGGATGCAACTCACATGAGAGGATTAATTTGTTGAGAGATTAAACTTAATACTTGGGATAAGCAATTATAAGGGAGGGAGTAATGCAATATGAATGACATGAGTGAATATGATGCATGCTCGTTCCGTACGTTCTCACAAACCTAAGAAAATTTAAGTTTTAGCGGAATATACGGTGGCATACATATGTTCTCTCAATTAGCGGTAACTAGTCGATCTACACGGTGCGTTGTTAGCGTACCTGCAGAAAACTTCATTGCAGCCCAACCCAACAAGATATAATGCTAATAACAAAAGCAGTAACTAAGATACTCTCCATATATACATCCCCAGATATATATATACTTTGGTATCCAAACTACCCGATAGATGTACCCACAATTAAGTACCTTCATATATACATGTATGCAACATGTAAATACTCCAGTAACCACAACTAACTCACCCCTAGACCGATGGTTGGATGGTCATGCTCTCACAACTCACACTTACCTTAGCATAGAGGCAATTGATCCATACATTGCCATTCAAATGAATGGCACCCATGCAATAGCACGCCGCATGGACGATGAAATAGAAACAATCAATTTCCCCCAAGTTAGTAATTATATATAAGCCACCTAGAAGTCCTTAATTGGGCTACAAGGGATGTGATCACCAGTACACCATAAAATTTTTGATTTTTGAACACTTATATATAACTATAAGTTGGAAAACTGTTTTCACAACAAAAACTTTTGTTTTAAATACCTGTATGACAAGTTTAGTGTTGAATCTAGCTCTGATACCAGCTATCATAGAACCAACCAATTTATAAGAGCACAAGTACAAAAACAATTGCTGAAACGATCAAATTCTCGCACTTGAGCCCATATAAACCCGCTAGTCAACTAAAACCATGAAGGATTTCAAACCAACTTGCATATAACCAAGATCATAGTAATTCAACATAACATATCGTAGGTTACAACATTTCACAGACGGTTTGCAAATAGGTTACAACACCTTAGAGTCATCGTTATTACAAAACAAGTCTTGTAAAGTATGCGGAAGCAAATAGTTTAACTTACACACCCGAGTTCAAATACAAATACTGGTTTGCTGATCACAACCCGCAAAAGCATTTGGATAAGGGAAACAGAGATCATGCCCATGATCTAGTCTTCGTCACCTGCCGGGTGGAGACAATACTTACAGAAGCCTTGATATAGAAGGTCATCTGCAATAAGAGGGAATAAACCCTGAGTCTGAGAATATACTCAGCTAGACTTACCCACCGGAAACCAAAACAAATGACACCAAGGATCATGCATAGCTTAATTTAGTGGATCTGGCTGACACTTTCTTTTTGCGGAAAAGCATAAGTAATAATGATCAACTCTTGACCTGAACTAGCAGTGACTTTTAGCCATAACCTGCCATCTATATTAGCACATGTACTAAGCAATCGTTTGATTAAGACGCAAACATTAATAACCATATCAGGTATAAATCGTGGCAACATTATCATCATCATCCATTTAACCATATCGTTAAATTAATTGAATCTACGTTGCCGCTGCTCAGTCAAGTTCTCACTATCCGAGAGAGACGGCGATTCGAATCGATTCCTATCCAGCTGGAGGGGTATTCCTAAACACAAACCCTGCTTCCCCCATTAGGGTCGTAAATAAGTCACCTTTGGTATGATTTAGGAGTCGTGAGTCCGAACAGATCGACATTCTTAGAGAACCACTCTGCTAAGGTTGCTCGGGACTCTAACCCACCTTGGACTTATGCCAATGGCTCTCTGCACATCCTTACTACCTCTAGAATGCACGCCACTGCTCGTGTCCCTGGCCTGAGTCGAGCTACTAGGCTTTGCGGTCGGAACGACTTATCCGACCAGCTAAGTGTTAGGCTGCGTTCAACATGACATGAGGATGTACAGCGTATCGATCCTTAAACGACACAGACGGAGTCACTATGTCCAACCCTGCACAAGACTCCGCCTGGTCTTAATTCATTATTAACATGGTTCTTTTCACGATAGCAAATATAGCCAACCATGATCCACCTCATCCTATAGCTCGCAGGTGACAGGAAATCACCTGACTTCTACCGCACTAAGCATGGCGAAGCATTTTAACCCGTTCCTGAACTTAAATAGGATTCAAGTGCAATATCTGGACAAGGATGGATATATAATGCAACAATTGGTTCCAACCAATTCCTATACTTAATGCATCATCAACGAATAAAAGATACTCAAGGTATTTGTAAAAACATGGGAGACTTAATATGCTCCGGGGCTTGCCTTTCAGGAAAGAGGAAGGACGGTGGTCAGGGCACTCGGGCAACTCCTCCTCGACGGCTGCTTCGTCGATTTCCTGCACCTCGAGCTCCACCTCTTGGCTCGCTCCCTCGAACTCCAACAGCGTCACTCCCTCCGGCACACCTATTGCATGTATGCGCACGATAAATATCATGGATGCACATGAACGAAGTTAGAAATGCTCGGGGAATGCACATGCTTACTGCAGTTCGCATTTTCCGACTTAGGCTCTATTCAAATCACTTTACTTACCAAGTTTATACAATCTAATGTACAATTGCTCATCTTCAGTTAAGGACCTAGCACCTGCACCTAAGCATGTTCTCAAGTTAGGCTAGCACCTAAACAATCAACAAGAACATTGCAACAAAGCATGCACACAACCATTCATATTTCAGCGAAACAGAGACTATACAGTGGTTTGGTAAACTGACCATAACTGAAGATCTACAATTCCAAATGACATGCAACAAGACAATTTGGAAAGCTTATGAAATTACCTACAATTCATTTTTAGACCTCAAGGCATGATTCCAACCTTTACTAGGTCGAATTTACAGAATTACATGATCAGGTCCAAACAAGACAGAGAACAAGCAACTCTGGGATCTAACTTTGAACAGCTGTAGCTCCTAAACTACTAGGCCCAATGCCACCAAATTTTGACAGGAGCTAGATACATAAGTTATCTAGAACTTTTGTATTCACCACATTCCCAACAAACCAAATTATCATGGGGAACTTTGTAAAGTCCCCAGAACTATCCCGAAAGACACAATGCCGAAAGAGACAATCCCGAAAGACCACTATAAAAATTTCACATCATTTGAGCAAGTATAACATCCTACACAAAAATGATAAGACATAATGGCTTAAAATAACATAATTAGGAAACCCTAGTGAAAAGTGTCAAACAACAGATTTTATATTTTTTGTAGTATCCTTAAGGTACTAGGATACTCCCCACAAAATTTCATGGTCATTGGATTCCTAGATAAATTACAAAAATTCACACAAGGATCATTCAATGATAAAAGGAAAATATATAACTCAAAAACCATACATGCAATGACTCTCAAATTTTTACCAGAGCTTCTACTAAGCAAGAATAGCTTACCAACAAAATTTCATAATTTTTGGAGCATAGGAACTCCAGATATAATTTAAACAAGTTTGCATGCATTTAAAAACACATTTCAAGTTCCTATTTAATTCATCCAAAAATTCCACTACAAGTGTTCATGTTATATTTTTCCTAAATACTACACTCCACTATGATCCTAACAAAATTGGAACCACCCAATTTGAATCTACAAAAGTGGAGATACAAATTTTAGAAAACAACATTCAAAACTGGAAATATTTGAACTGGCTTCCAATATACAATCACTGTCAAGCGGGGCCCTTGGGTCAGATGACCCCACAGGTCAACGAGAGGAAAATAGGGGAGGCGGCTGCGACGGCGCGGCAGCGATGAAGCTCGCCGACGGCGGCTTCACCGGCGACGAGGACGGTACCTCCATGACCGCCTCGACCTTCCGCGTGGATTGGTGCCCTAATCGCGCTCTCTACCGACCTCTAAGTACTCCAGCCACGGAGCACGGCGGCTCAGCCAGGGCGCACATCGGCGCACGGCCACGTTTTGGCCTGACTGGACCGGTGGAGCTGGCTACATCATCACACGAGCAACGGTGAATGGTGGTGAAGCTAAGATGGAGGTTATGGAAGGAAAGGGGGAACCGTGCAGTGCTGGCCACGGTGAGCGCCACTCCGGCGAGGTGACCGCAAGGGCGACGGCGGTGGAAATAGCCAAAGGCCCTTACCTTTGGCTCATCTGGCTCAGCGAGGGTGACGGTGAGGTACATGGGTGCTAGCGGAGCTTTGGGCGGCCGCTTGCTGGCTGTGGTGCCGCGGCGAGCAGGCGCAAGCACGGTGGAGCCGGTGACGACGACGACGGTCCGCTACGGCCGCTGTGGGAGAGCGAAGGAGAAGGCGAAGCAAAGAATGGAGAGTCCAGGAGCATCACGGGCGAGTGCGGGTGTGTTTTGGTGCACTGGAGCCCGATGTGGCCTGACCAGGCAGGCGGCCGGTGATGTGTGGCGCCACACAGCGGTGAAGCCCTACTGCCGGTCGGGACACTGTAGCTCCGATTCAGTCACGACATTGATGCCTGACAGCGTTACTTGATGACTGTCAAACACCTAATCGGTGGTGAGTTAGTAAAACCTCCCTGAAGCAATCCTGTAGAGCTATAATAGGGCTACAACATTGCTTTAGAAAGTATCAGCAAATTGCCAAAGAATTACGAGTTACACCAAGCCAAAGTCAGCTCCTTCAAACTGAAATTGCAATCCATACTTAGAAATTTTTCTAAGTGCTAAATCAGCCCTCAACACTGACTTGTGGGCCCTTTTTGAGTATGTTCTGCACATTTTCATGAGTTGGTCATAAAATAACTTTTGTTCCTTAGATAATTTGCTACAACTTTGCTTTAGGTTGCTCAGACATGCAAACAATCTAAGTTGTGCTTTTTAAATAGTCAAACAAAAGAGTCCTAGGGTCAATACAAGTCAAACCATCACTTGAAAGCATAATTAGACAATATGGTCAACATGAACAATGTTCCTAATGATATTCTAAGTGTAGCTAAATTGTTTAAAAGGATAATTAGCCACACCACACATTGATCACACCAAATCAAGCATCACAAGCATTGAAACAAGGAAGAACAAGTGAAATGTTGCCTTTGTTTCAAAGCCATGTTTCACATGTTTCATGATTTTGTTGCATAGTACTAACTAACCATGTTTCACTAAAGTGAGTTGCACATGTTGCACTTGAGTGTTGCACACTTTCATTTCATAAAACAAACACACATGAAATATAACAATTTGTTGCAATGTTTCGACAACATGTTTCAGGCAATATAAGCTCATGAATGGATGAATGATGCTCATGTTCATGAAATGCAAGTGCAAATATGGAAGCCAAACACCTGGGGTGTTACACTCAGCAACCAGCCCAAGGCTGGCCAAGTGCTCTATTTATAACCCTATGAACAAATAGAGTCGTTGCTCCTTCACTTGGTAGAAAACAGAGCGACTGGACTCTCCTACAAACTGACCAAACGCACAGGTGCCAGGGTCCGATCATAGGATGGGCGCCATGTGTCCAGTGCGTTCAAAGATGACCATTGCCCTGCAACAGCTACTTCCCATGTGTGCCAGTCAGCAGGACCGGACGTGCCTCTACCGAGTGACCAAACGCGCCAATGCCGAGTTCGGTCGTGCCAACACAGCACAACCGCATGATCCGACCCCGCCTACTCATCAGTGACTAGACCTACTAAAGCCAGAGTCTAGTCGACAACAAAGAGCTCCCTGAGCACCTATTTTGCTTTGAACCAAGTCTGGTCATACATGATCGGACCCAACACTAGAGCCTAGTCACGCGTAGCTCGCCATGTGTCACTTCGCTGCTTCGTCGAACAACCAGACTCATGGACCAGGGTCCGGACCTCCATGACCCTAGGGTCCAGTCCTCTCACGCTACTCTATGTCATGCCATGTCCCATGATCGAACCCACGCCATAGGGTCCGGTCCTCCAAGACTGCACGGTCTGGTCCTCCTGGTGGCCACACTCGAGGAAGGGGTTAGTGACCAGACTTGCCTAGGCAGAGTCTGGTCCTACCCGCTAGCAGGGTTCGGTCCCTGGTTCCTTCTCTAAGATGATCCAAATCAACTCCAACTTCTTCTCCTTTGCAAATATGTCAACACCACCAAGTGTACACTAACATGTGCTTATGTGTTAGCATTTTCATAAACATTTTCCAAAGGGATTAGTCACTCAATTCACCACGCCACTTGACCCTAGCAACGATGCAAAGTTAGATCACTCTAGTGGCACTAGATGACTGATATGCAAATAAGTTTGCCCCTCTTGATAGTATGGCCATCTATCCTAAACCCAGTCATAAACTTCTCTACACACCTATGACCGGTGAAATGAAATGCCCTACAAATATACCTTTGCCTTGCGCATTCCATTCTATCTCCTCCAATGTTGATGCAACACATGCACCAACCAATCACAAGTGATATGATCCACTTCATATCATCACGTGACCGTATTGGTTCATCGATCTTGACTTCACTTGCTCTTCACTGTTGCTTCGGTCCATCGGCGCTAAATCATCACTCAACTTGCCTTTTACACTTGCAACCGGTCCATCAAGCCAAGCCTTGTCTTGATCTTCTCCACCTTGGTCACATGACTTAATGTCATGTCTCATATGTAATAAGTGATGGACCAGGATCCTAGGGGTTCCCCATTGGGGTACTACTCAGATGGGCCCTAGGCTAGCCCATGTTGGTATTTCTTATGTCTATTGGATAATTCCGCAAGTGCACAGAACATACCGCTATAGCACTTCACCCGGGAGTATTCCAAGGTATCGTTATTTATTTTTATCCCAAGGGAAAGCGGTAGCTAGGAATGATAATAAAAGAGAGACCCTTATGTACCACAACTTAGTATCAACTAATATAGGGGTAAACGGAATATGGTAGGAAGGGATGATGATGAAACAAGCCAAGATAAATAAGATAACTAGTAAGTATAGCTAGGTGGGAGGACAATGGGAGAGTATAGGACTCCTATGTTTCTAACTCTACTCCTATAACTTAACCAAACCACACAATTGAGACACACAGATTGGTACCTCACAACAAGTATGCCAGGCAATACATGAGAAAACAGGAGACAAAACCCCTATCCGAAGCGGCTACCTTGTTACTAGAGCCCTACCTTTTAAGAACTTGTCTACAACACATGGTGGAATGCAAAGGCTAAACATGGCTGTCACCACCTGCTAGCTACCACAAACAATCCGTGCAACAAGCGGTAACCAAAAGCAAGATCGTGTATAAGCACCACGCTTACACCTTCTCTCACTACTCTAGCTGTAATTACGAGGCCAACTAGAGCACCCTGTGACAAGCAATGATCGCAATATGGGTGTGTTTCTAGGATCACAATCAAGTGTATAACAACTCTATGACTAGATAAGTCACAACAATACTATAACTAGTATAATATTGCACAAAGTAAAGACTGAGTAAAGTAGAGAAAGAGTAATATATTGAATAAGGTAAAGTCTTACAAAAGAAAGGAAAAGGTACAAGTGCTATACCAAACTCTTTAGAAGACAGCTTCGGAAGACCCGAGCAAAGCTCGCTACTCAACTCTAACTCCCACTCTAGACTACATTACTAAGATAGAGTGGACTAACTACTCTTCACTTGAGCTTGTAGGCTTCTTCACCACCATGAATGGAGAGGGGGAGTGACCCTCTATTTATAGGTGGAGGTGGAGGAGCACCACATCAGCAATTCGTGTGACCTTGATCATGCAACCATTGGATCCACCGCCATAGAACCGCCTTAGATCCAAGGGCTAGGGTCATTTGGCATGTGCTAAATGTGTGGGGAAGGCGGTGGAGGGCTAGAGCCTCCATGGGTAGGTAGACCAACCTACCTATGGTAGCTGGGCCCAACCAGTTCCTTCTAGAAGGTGTCCCCACATGTCATGGAGTGTGTTGGCCACTTCGGTCATGTTGGATGCTTCGTTGTGGGCCTATAAATCCGTGTGACTTCATCTTCCACCCTTGAGTGAAAACACAAGTGTGATCCAAGGGTGAGGAATGACTCTAGGATACTTCACATAGATCATGCCACCTTGTCAAGGCCTGGTGGGTCCATAGGTAGGTTGGGTGACCTACATATGGAGGCCTCACCAGCTCATTTGCCTCCATTTATCATCTCCTGCATAAAAATACCTCAAGGTACAATTGAAACTCGTTATTGATAAAATATGTTTCATGACATGCCTCTCTTCATGTAATTTTGTGACATTTTCACCCTCAACAAGATCCCCAAGCTTAAACCTTTGCTCATCCCGAGCAAACAATTAAACTTAACCTCGGTGGATCAGGAGTTGCTACTATGCTTCACATTTCAAGAGTACCATGTGTACAACAAACATACTTCTCTTTGAATGAAAAATAGCAATATTGAAAACTCACCCATATTACCTTAGTCCTTCATGGGGCATATGGCCTTTTCCTTCGTCTTAGGCAGTTGAGAGATAGAACAACTTTTGACTTGAGCACTATTTTTCTCATTCCGCACAAGTTCTTATAAGAGGTTTTGTAATAATTTTCAATAGAAAGCTTAGTGTTCCTCAAATGGTACTCTCATGTCGCTCAAATGGTGTATGATTCCTCACCAAGGCACATTTTTGAAGTTGCCTTCTTTGTCATTCTGTCTCCAAAAGGCTTATGTGGAGTTTGGGGGTAGGGATGAAAGATGTAGCATGCTTACCTTGCATATGTTGTAAAGCCAAATCCTTGATCCAAGGAGAGAAGTGTCATACTCTTAGATCAAGATATGTATGTGTGTGGAGCATGGGAAATGTGATGGTAAATATAATGTTCGTCTATATGTTATGATCTCTCTCTCTAACTTATTATTTTTTGAGACATGGCTATCACTTTTACTCACGAGCCTTCATGTGCTCACATTTTTTTTCAATGCTATGGACCTTCATGTGTCCACATTTTTCTATTTTTCTTTCTTTTTCAATACTTTTGCATAGCCCATGTCTCTTCTACTAGAAACCATACTTAGAGAGATCATACTTTTAGAGCATGGAGCATTTATTTTGATGGAAAATGGAAGACATGTTTTGCATACTTCTAGTGTGGAAGTAGCACATGTATGTGGTGTGTACATGATCTTGATCTTGGGAGCATGATAAGTCTCTCAACAAGGGTCAACAAGACTTGACAAAATTCAATACAAAGCAAGTAGCTTTTGTGGAAGGCTTAAATCATGAAAGAGCATAAATGGCTTTGGTAGGAATTTATCACCATTGAGGAACAATAAGTTTTTCATCATTTTAAGAAATAAAACTCCGATAGTCATTCATGTTTGGACCAATATTATAGCAGCTCGTCTCACTATTTCATGTCTCACAATAACCTAGACTTGGTTACAACACTTGCAACCCACAAAGTTTTAGGTTCATGATGGTTTCATATGAGCCAAATAATCCATACTTAGAGAAGTATCAAGCTGTAAACTAGGTACTAGAGAAACATTAATAGAGCAACTATTCATCATTTCCATGAGGAAGATAAGCATGCATGACGCATATATCAACAAAGGGAAATATTTTTGGTCTTTTTTATCATATTTAGTTTTTTTATAATGCAATGCAATGATAGAAATCAAATGAGCTAAGTAAAATGCAGCATGCAAAGGTAGAGAATACTTACCTTAGTGGGGGAGGGAACCTCCCTAAGCTTGCCTTTTGCTCACTATCCAGGATGTGGTGGTGGGTAGAATTCCCACCATCCTGCCCATTGATGGTTTTGTTCTTCTAGAGCTTCAGTGAGTTGGGCATTTTGTCAGACCACATCAAGGGTGGCTTCTTGCTCAATGCATAGCTCGCCCATCCCATTAGCAAGCTAGTCCATCTCCTGCCAATGGCCATGATGTTCCCTTTCTCGTGTGGACGAGAAGAAAGCTTGTGCACCACGAGCGCATGGTGGATGCGGAGGAGGCATGCCCCTGGACCCCGATGTGTCCATGGCACTTGTTGTTGCTATGGAGGTATGACCCTCAGTACCCACAAGGCTCCACATGGGCCGAGCCGCTAGGGGAGGCCCAGCCCATAAGACTATGCATGGGTCGTGCCACTGGTCAGGGCCTAGCTTGCAAGACAATGCCACATGAAGTATGCCATAGGATGACATGCTTCACAAGGCAACGTGAAGATCCTCGGTGATCTATGAAATCTGCTCAGATATGATAGATATTGTTCGATCTGTAACTTTCTATCTTGTAAACCAATCAGAGTGGAAATAATCAATCTATAATCCTACCCCCAAGCTATATAAGGCGGGTAGGGACCCCCTCATTTTCATTTGAACACACCCAATACAATCCTCAAAGTCATAGGACATAGGGTATTATGTCAAGCTGATGGCCCGAACCTGTCTAATCGTTGTCTCTTGCATTCTGTGTCACCATCCGGTTTCCTCACGTGCACCTCCACCGATTCATCTACTACCATGGGCATACCCCTCAGTAGACTGCCGACCAGATTTCATCAATAGTGGTACACCAGGTAGGGGGTGTGCGTGCTGAATCCATGGTGAACCAGATGGTCACCTTCCCAAGCTCCATAGACCCCCTCGAGCTAGGCTAGATCTTCATGGTCAGATCTATGACCTGGGTCATCAGCCCCTATGGCAATGGGGAGATCGTGGAGGCAGTGCAGGACCACCCTGCGCCGATCGTGCTGACACTAGCAATGATATCTTTAGTCCTGGCACCACGTCGCTAGATTAGGAGATCCATCAGTATGATGACTTGTTCGCATCCATCGATCGAGTCATAGATCGCCTAACAGAATGCTAGCTCCTCATAGATTTGGTCCTAGATCGATCAAGAGCGAGCGATGATTTTCCTGCACTCCAAGATCACCAAGCCATAGTGACCGAGCGACCTGCTTGACCACACTGCACAAAGTGAATAGATTTCGATCTAGTGATCATGGCTACTCTAGAAGGGCGCACGATGTAGTGCCGACCACTTCCCGCCACCGGCCTTCGCTTGGATGACTATGAAGCCTCGATGGAGAACCCATTGAGGCCCTACCCCTTTGGGCTAGAGGGTGCAAGATTTGCATATCAAAATGCCATGCACCACCTCTTCACCGACCACGTCGAACGCAATCGTGTCATCGACCTCTACGTGATCGACCCAACTGACTTCGGTCAGCCCACGCCCGTGGTCAACATGGTGGCCATTCGTCAGCTCTTGGAGGATTCCCCTCTTCTGACCGAATCTCTTCACCATGTCTTGGACAAAAGCCCCGATGATTCTTCCAAGGGCTCGACGAAGACCCTATCGAGCTACCCTACTTTCCCTCTAGGGTTCAGGGGCATGATTTTCCACATCAGCCATGATAGTGTTACCAAGGAGGGTGAAACTACTAAAGAGCATGACGCTCATCTAGCGAAGAACGCCAATCGCCAACGTCATTGAGATGTAGAAGCAGCCCCTGAGGCCGACGAAGATGGTCGTGGCCCGCCCCGCCATCAACACAATCTAGACAAGGCATTTGACATGGTTGGTGACCAACCAGTCTATCAGACTCCAAGCGCCAATCTCGCTGTCGCTTTCAATGAGCTCGACAAACTCCCTCACACTCCAGAGGTCGAGAAGGTTTGTGCACACATCATAGCTGCACTAGTCTAGGTCAATGAGTTCCGAAACGATGCACCATCTTACTCCACTGTGTTGGCTTGTAGCTGCTGCTCCCACCGCCATGGAGGAGGAGGCCAACATAATAGCACAGATGCCCCCCGACCTTAGGCTAGAGGCCCTTATGTCTATAGAGGATCTATGGGTAACTATGAAGCCTATTCATGGCAAGATGCCCGCCCACCACATCCTAGGGAGGTCGGGGCGACAACCGCAACCAGGAGGTCAATCAACCTGCTCCTTGCAACCTTCGCGATCACCTTAACGCCAGTGTGGATGCTCATGGCTGCATTGAAAATAGCAGGTCCACACGCTATGAAGTAGAGATGGAGCATCACCGGTGATTCGATGCTGAACACGAAGGATTCGCTGCTCGCCAAGCACCAGTCCCCGTCGGCGCATCAGGACTTCGCCCCTTTATAGAGAGGCTCTAAGCCGTCCGTGGCCGATGGGATTCAAGGTCATTGGTGTCAATACCTATGATAGAAAGGCCAACCTCGCTTAGTGGCTAACTCTATATGGCAAACTACCTTCCTATCATGCTTAACTAGTCTGCAAATAATTGGCTCCTTAGCTTGTAGGAGAACTCCATCCGATCTTGGGATGACCTCAAGAAAGTCTTCACCGACAACTACATGGCTACATGTGAGTAGCCCAGCACCAAGCATGACCTGGAAAAGCTTCATAAGTCCTCTAGGGAATCTCTGCACGACTTCATCAAGCGCTTCTCAGAGATAAGAAACTATGTCCCCAACATCACCAATGCTGAGGCCATCACTACCTTCACCAAAGGGCTCCAACATGAGCAGCTTCGCAGCAAGCTATACCGCAAGAGGCCCACCACCATCGGTGAGCTAATACAAACAATGAACGGATACACTAATGCCAAATAAGCCAAATGGGCTGCCCGCTCCGCTCATTGCGAAGACAGATGTTACGACGATCACGATCGCCACCGCGATGGTCATGGCCATCATGATGACCATGATCGCCATCACAATGACCGCGACCCCCGGTGTGACGATCGTCTAGAGAGCTCGAGAGGTAGACAAAGCCACCGTCGCTGACCTGATACCTCCATCAACACCATTAACACTCATGTCAAGCGCACCTACTATGCATATTTTGGCAAGCTACTAGATGGCCCATGTCCTATCCACAAGGATGCCAAGCACACCATGCGGGAGTGTAGGGGCCTAAAGACTACGCTCAGGGGAGAACCATCAAAGAAGTTGCGACGCAATGACGATGAGACCAAAGATGGTCAAGGTGGAGAGCGAGGCCAGAATAAGGGCCCTAGATACTAGGATCCCACCAAGACCATTGCTACCATCTTTGGTGGGAGGGCTGTTTGCAAAGACAAGAAAAAGTAGAAGCTCGTAGCACAATGTCTCTGATCTGAAGTATCTCAACTGATTAGAGCACCTGATCACCTTCTCTAGGGCCGATCAGTGGTTAGACATCCTATACCCAGGGTGTTTCCCACTCATCCTAGATCCCATAATCTAGGACGTGCGCTTCTAGAAGGTCCTCTTCGATAGAGGGAGCGCCCTCAACATTCTTTTCACCATATCTCTAGAGGAGTTCGGCCTCAAGAAGGAAGATCTCACCCTATGGACTCTCTGTTCTAGTGAATCATTCCTAGGAAGACATCCCTCCCTTTGGGATAGATTATACTGCCGGTCCAGTTCAACACCACAAAGCACTTCTGTGTCGACTACGTCAACTTCCTCATCGTCGACTTTAACATGGCATACCATGCCATCATTGGCTGACCAACTCTTGCTAAGTTCATGGCTGTGCTACACTATACATACCTAGTGCTGAAGATGCCGACAGAGCAGGGGGTCCTCTCCCTACGTGTCAACCTCGATGTCACCTACAACTACGAGAAGGAAAGCTTCACGCTCGACGAGGCAACTGACATCTCCATCTATATGTAGGACTACATCATGACTTTGTAGGAGATCCCTCCAGAGGACCTGGAGATCCCTACCCTAGAGACCGCTCGAGCTTCAACCATGTCAAGGGAGTTCAAGGAAGTGGTCCTCATCCCCGGTGACCAGTCCAAGACTGCTCGGATTGAGGCTGACCTCGATCCTAAATAGGAAGACGTGCTCATCAGCTTCCTATGGAAGCATGTCAACGTGTTCACATAGAAACCTATGGACATGCCCAGCGTGCCAAGGGAACTGATCGAGCACTCTTTAAATGTCTCGGTGATCGTGAAGCCCATCAAGCAAAAGCTTCGACGATTCATGCTGGACAAAAACAAGGCTATTAGGGTAGAGATAACCTAGCTCTTAGCCACCAGTTTTATAAAAGAGGTGTACCATCTGGACTGGCTTGCCAACCTAGTTCTTGTAAGAAAAAAGAATAAAGAATGGAAAATGTGCATTGATTACACTGATATCAATAAACACTATCCTAAAGACCCCTTTGGCTTACCTCGCATCAACGAGGTTGTAGATTCTATAGCTGTTTGTGAGCTCCTGTGCTTTCTAGATTGCTACTCTGGTTATCACCAGATCATGCTGAAGGAAGAAGACTTGATCAAGATGTCATTCATCATGCCCTTTAGCGCCTACTGCTACACGACCATGTGCTTTGGACTAAAAAACACGGGCGCGACTTAACAAAATCCTTCCAGTGTTGTCTCAAGGACCAAATCGGGAAGAATGTCGAGGCCTACATCGATGATGTGGTAGTTAAGTCTAGGACTACCAACACCCTCATCGCCGACCTCACCGAAGTTATGAAAGCATTGAATGTGTACTGATGGAAGCTAAATCCCACCAAGTGTATTTTTGGTGTTCCATCCGGTATACTACTAGGCAACATCATTAGTCGTCGCGACATCATAGCCAACCTAGAGAAGATAGCGGTGGTGACCAACAAGAAGCCACCGACCCACGTCAAGGATGTCTAGAAGCTAATAGGGTGCATGGCGGCTTTAAGTCATTTCATATCCTGCCTAGGCAAAAAGGGACTCCCCTTCTTCAAGCTACTTAAAGCTCAAGAGAAATTCGTCTGGTCAGAGAACACTGACAAGGCATTCGCCGAGCTCAAGCGGTTCCTCACCACACCTCCGATCATGACTGCCCCCCACAAGGATGAGACCCTACCAATCTACATCGTAGCGACCAACCAGGTAGTCAGCACCGCCATCGTCATTGAGCGAGAAGAGGCTAGCCACACATACAAAGTCTAGTGCTTGGTCTACTTCATCAGTGAGGTCTTAAACGAGTCTAAGACTCGCTACCCACAAGTCTAGAAGCTACTGTACGCCATCCTTGTCACATCCTAAAAGCTCTGCCACTACTTCGATGCCTACCACATAGCGGTAGTCACAGAGTACCTGCTCGATGACATTCTCTGTAATAAGGAAGCCAACGGCTACATCATCAAATGGGTGGTCGAGCTCGACACCTATACCATTGATTTTAGGCCCTGCCACATGATCAAGTTGTAAGCACTCGCCGATTTCATCGCCGAGTGGACGAATATGCAGACTCCTATCCCAGTCGACCACCCCAAGCACTAGACCATGTACATCGATGGGTCTCTCAACCTCGATGGGGCTGGGGCAGGCATATATTTCATCTCGCCATTGGGGGATAAGCTTCGCTATGTCCTCCGCCTACACTTCCCAACATCCAACAATACCACTGAATATGAAGCGGCACTTCACGATCTCCATATACAATCGAGCTCGGCGTTAAATGCCTCTAGGTGTATGGTGACTCCGCACTCATGATCAATTGGCTCAACAAAGACTAGAATTGCCCCAACGAGAAGATGGATGCTTACTATGCTGCGATAAGAAAGTTAGAAGTCAAGTTCTATGGCATCGAATACCACCATGTGGTCTAGGCCAATAATCAAGCTACTGATGAGCTATCAAAGATAGGATCAACCCGGGTTGACGTTCTAGCCAGAGTGTTCCTCCAGGACCTTGTGGCTCCTTCCATCAGGCAGGAACAAGAAGCCATTAAAGAAAAACCACATGTCGAGCAGATAGTCACAGTGGTCCTTGGTCCAAGCAATGATTGGAGACAACCTTTCATCAGGTATCTAACCACTATAGACATCCTAGCTGACAACACAGAGAGAGAACACCTTACTCGCCGTAGTAAGCACTACGTCCACATTAATGAGAAGTTGTATCGTAGAAACGCTAAAGGTGAGCTACTACAGAAGTGTGTCTCTATGATAGAAGGCGAGAAGATACTCAAGGAGATCCATGTAGGCACCTGTGGTAACATGCTGCCTCTACAACACTAGTCGAAAAGGTTTTCTGAGCTGATTTCTATTGGCCCTCAGCCATAGCTGATGCTGAAGCCCTTGTTCGCCGATGTGAGAACTGCCAGTTCTTTGCCAAACAAATCCAAGTCCCGGCTTAGGTCTTGCAAATGATCCCCGCATCATGGCCCTTTGCATGCTAGGGACTAGATATGATTAGACCATTCAAGCCTGCATTAGGAGGCTTTCACTGGGTCTAGTCTGCATTGACAAATTCCCCAAGTGGATCGAATACAAACCCCTAGTCTAGGCTATAGCAAAGAAAGCAACCGAGCTACTTGATGACATCATCCACCGGTTCGGTCTACCGAATAGCATCATCCCTTACCTTGGGTCCATGTTCACCGACAGTGACTTCTAGGATTTCTACGACGAAAGATGCATCTCAGTCAAGATGTCTCCGTGGCACACCCAAGGGCTAACGACCAAGTCGAGCGTGCCAACAACATGATCCTAGATGCATTAAAGAAACAACTCTACAAGAATGAACAGAAGCACCCAGGAAAATGGGTCAAGGAACTACCAGCCATGGTCTAGGGACTAAGGACCCAGCCTAGTTGTAACATCGATGTCTCCCCATACTTTATGGTTTTTGGCTCTGAGGCCATACTGCCTGCTGACATTGCCTTCTGAGCTCCTAGGGTGGAGAACTACAATGAGGAGAACTCTGACCAGGCTTAGCTCATTGAACTAGATAGCCTAGAAGAGGAATGTCTGGTCACCTCTGTTCGGATGGCAAAATACCTTGATGTTTTGTGCAGATACTACAACCACAATGTTAATGACCGATTCTTCATGGTTAGAGATTTAGTACTCCCCAGAAAAGAGAAGACAGATGGGATGCATAAGCTCTCCTCACCTTAGAAAAGCCCCTTGATCATCAAGGTGGTCACCCGACCAGGTTCCTACAGACTATGCGACATGGATGAGAGATGTCCCAAATTCTTGGCACGTCGACCGACTTAGACGTTTCTACCCTTGAAGCATTCACTCCAAAAGATATGTACCTTTAATATTTGAGTATTCAATAAAGTTTTTACTAACATCTCTCCATATTGTTCTCTCCATGCTGAATGCTTCTAATTCTTTGCTCAATGTCTTAAAGATGATATGCCACCTACGTTCCATGCAAATACCTGAACAAATACATTGACGCTTGGATGCCTCTAGAGATGACCCTATCTCCGACCTCTCCCTACACGTGCATGAGCATCTGCTCTCTGCATCATGGGTGGTCAGCAGTGGTTTCTTAGTGACGCCCTATTTCTTCCCACATGCACATGGTCCTTGTGCCGCGTGTTATGGATAACAGGCTAGCTAAGGCTGGAGACTCAGCTATATACTTCTGTTTGGACAGTTTACATCAAATATAAACACAAACATGTCGTAACTGCAAGTGTTCAACAAACGTCACTAGATATTCAACAGGAGTTTTTTTTCTAAAAACTCTACCAAGCATTGCTCTCCCACTCACCAAACAGCTTGACATCTTTGGCCAACCTCTTTGCTAGCTCCTCGATGTCGTCCTCCATCTTGGTGATCTTATCCACGTTCGTGCCCTACGTATATCCAGTCGCCACCCATTAGAGATGCACCAAAGTGTAATGAGACTTCAGCTATGTGAGTGCGTGGACAACAGCTCCATGGGTCGCACTACGTGCAAACTCCTTGAAGTCCATCCATGTCGTCCGACAATAATCCATGACCGATCAGTGTGGCCCGTTGCTGAGCAGTCACCCTCCCTTGGGCTACTCTAGACTAACATAGTCTTACATGGGCTAGATCTCTGTGATCATTGTCTCTAGCTTATCATCTCAAGTGTTTACCTACTCCATGAGCACTTGGAATTGCACTTGAGACTTATGTCGATACTCTGCAAACGACACAACTATATGTTAAACGCATGTCTAAGGCCACACAAGTTAAAACTGCAAGAAAAAACACTCACGGCAAAGGTCTTCAATGGCCTTCTTAGCCCTCTCCTTTGCTTTCTCCTTTGCCTCCAGAACCTGGCTAATAGCTTTCTGGGACTGGTCGAGCTCCATCTCCAATGCTGCGCACAACAGACAGACATGTCACAGCACTGAATAACAGCAGAGCAAAATTCCGCACCAAACCTTTTTCCCAATTAGCGCTATGGCCAAGCTGCTCAGCCATCAGCTGGCCCTTAGCCTCCATTTACTAACACCCCTTCTCCAATGTTGGAACCTTCACCTGTAGGACCTCCCTGCGGTGGCACTCTTAGAGCAGGCGCGCCTAGAGGTCGTTCATCGACGTTTGCAAACTCTTATTCTCCTCCAGCTACCGCCGACGCTGCTCTAACACCTTCATCTCATTCTATAGAGGACAAATGGATTAACAGACGGCGCTCTTCAAGGGACAAAAAAGATCTCCTCAACCTTACCTCAATACGGCCAATCATTGATGTCAAATCGACCCTCAGCTTCTTTGTTTCTATGCTCGCCTCCCCCTTCTCTAGCATCTCAAACTCTTTGCCACGCTGAATGACCGTGTAGAGAAGTTGGGGAGGCAGGGTGGGCTCCCGCACTATCTCTTTGACCTCAATGGTGGCCGTCGACATAGGCACCCTCCTTGGCTGCTGTCGTGCTCGGACAGGGTGTCCAAGCACAACCTCCGCCATCGCTGCCACTTGTTCGGCAACCACATGTGGGCCTCATGCCACACTGCTCGGTGCATCACCTGTGGGATCTGTACTTGCTTCAACAAGGCCACTTGATGTCACCACCGCACCCACATCTCCTCTGCTCAGGATCGCCCTCATCATGCAACCCACCGCTAGGCCACGCTGGCCCAACTATCAAGGGCTCTCCCGTAGTAGGGCCGGTGAAAGGTCCTAATGGCCAGAGGGGGGGGGGGTGAATAGCCTAATAAAATTTCTATAACAACACTTAACAAACCAATTAGACAATTATAAGGCGAAGCAAGTGTTACACTAGCCTACTAAAATTGCAAGCCACCTACCACAATTCTAGTTTATATAGTTTGTATCCACACAATAGCTATGACACTACACTGAGTTATTGAAATTTAAAACTTGTGCCATGCAAGCAAACATATGAAATGCACATTCAAATGCACCATACAAGTTCATGAGCTTGGTCCCCCTACTTGTGTGCTCAAAATTTTAATTGATCCCTTTCATTTGTCATATTTCTCCCCTTATGTCAAGTTCTCCTCCTATCACTTGTATCTTTATTTCTCTCCCCTTTGTGATGTCTTTTCACTATCTTTGTGCACTATTTCTCCCCCTTTGTCGTCAATGACCACAAAGGCTTAAATTATAGATAGGTTGAGATTATTAATGCCAATCAATGGGGTGAGGATCATTTTTCCAAATTTGGTCCAATCTAGATCATTTACCAAAGATATTTAACTCGGTTTGATCCAAGGACAAGCTTCTTCACACCTCGAAATAAGGGTTATCTTGTACCATATTGAGTTAAACACTTAGAGCTCATTTTCTAGATCAAACACTAGGGTTACAAGCCCACAAACATGTCATATGCTACCACTAGATCAAAATAAGCATAGAAGCAATAGTGGTACCATATAATCATCAAATTCATTTGATTTTCATGAATGAGCCTATTAAATGTGAAAGATGTCTAGATGCACGAAACATGTCCTTAGTAAGGATGTATGCCATGCCAATCAACTTTTACCTTAGATTGCTCGAAGGAGAGGCATGTCATATAAGTGGGGGGGTGCATCAACACATATTTGAGAAATCCAATATGTTCAACTCATTCCGTAGCTTTCAAAACCTTTTCTCATCCAATGGCTTGGTGAATATATCGGCAAGTTGATCTTCGGTGCCTACACTCTCAAAGTAAATGTCCCCTTTTTGTTGGTGATCTCTTATGAAATGGTGGCGGACATCAATGTGCTTTGTTCTTGCATGTTAAACCGGATTGTTTGTCAACTTGATTGCACTCTCATTGTCACATAGCAATGGCACTTTCTTGAACTTGATTCCAAAGTCACTCAAAGTAGCCTTCATCCAAAGTACTTGTGCATAACAACTACTGTCAGATATGTATTCAGCTTCAGCGGTTGATAATGCAACACTATTTTGCTTCTTTGATGACCATGAAACAAGTGATCTTCCCAACAATTGACATGTGCCCAAGGTGCTCTTTATTTTAACCTTGCATCCCGCATAATCTGAGTCAGAGTAACCAACTAGCTCAAACTTTGCTCCTTTGGGATACCACAAACCAACATTTTGTGTATGCTTCAAGTACCTCAATATTCTCTTTTTAGCCTTCAAATGACTTTCTCTTGGTGAGGCTTAAAATCTTGCACACATGCATACACTAAACATAACATCCGGCCTTTATGCGGTGACATAGAGTAGGCTACCAATCATAGACCAATACAATTTTTGATCCACCATATTGCCACTTGCATCACTATCTAAGTTGCCATTTGTTCCCATTGGTGTGCTAATGACTTTACTATCACTCATGCCAAACTTCTTGATCATGTCCTTGATAACTTGCCTTGACTCACAAATGTATCATTCTTCAATTGCTTGATTTGAAGACCAAGGAAGTAACTTAACTCTCCAATCATGGACATCTCAAACTCACTAGCCATCATCTTTCCAAACTCATCACAAAAGTCTTAATTGGTTGATCCAAATATGATGTCATCAACATAGATTTGCAACACAAATAAATCTTTTCCAATCTTCTTGATGAAAAGAGTGGTGTCAACCTTGCCCATCATGAACCCTTTAGAGAGTAGGAAGTCCCTCAATCTCTCATACCATGCTCTAGGTGCTTCCTTCAAGCCATACAATGCCTTCTTCAACTTATACACATGGTCGGGCTTCTTGTCTTCTTCAAAACTGGGAGGTTGCTCAACATATACTTCTTTATTGATGTAACCATTGAGAAATGCACTCTTAACATCTATTTGATAGAGCTTAATGTTGTGGGCACAAGCATAGGCAAGCAAGATCCTAATTGCTTCCAATCTAGCAACCGGAGCATATGTTTCTCCAAAGTCAAGACCTTCAACTTGTGTATAGCCTTATGCTACCAATCTTGCTTTGTTCCTTACTACTATCCCATCTTGATCTTGCTTGTTTCTAAAGACCCATTTGGTTCCAATCACATTATGTTCCTTTGTTCTCTCTACTAATTCCCATACTTGATTTCTTATGAAATTATTCAATTCTTCATGCATAGCATTCACCCAATCAACATCCTTTAATGCTTCATCTATCTTCTTTGGTTCAATGGATGACACAAATGAGAAATGCTCACAAAATGAAGCCAATCTTGATCTTGTTTGTACACCTCTAGAAATATCACCAATGATAGTGTCCAATGAATGATCCCTTGCAATATTGGTTGGTTGGAGGATTGGAACTTGATTGCTTGCACTTGCATGATCATTAGGTTGAGATGATGTATTAGCCACTTGATCTTGTTCATTATCATGAGAGCCACTTATACTAACTTGATTTGTATCATCTTGCACATTTGAGTTAGAGAGCACTTGCACTTGATCATGTTCATCATCATTCACTTGCCTGGGCCTCAATTCACCAATATCTATGTTCTTCATGGCATTTGAAAGTTGAATGCCTCTAACATCTTCCAAGTTCTCATTCTCTACTTGTGAACCCTTGGTTTCATCAAATTCAACATCATGAACTTCCTCAAGAGTACCACTATCCAAATTCCAAACTCTATATGCTTTAGTTGTACTGGAATAACCAAGTAGGAATCCTTCATCACATTTCTTGTAAAACTTTCCCAATCTAGTGCCTTTCTTCAAGATATAGCATTTGCAACCAAAGACCCAAAAATATGCAATGTTGGGCTTTCTACCATTCAAGAGCTCATATGGTGTCTTCTCTTTCAATGGGTGACAGTAGAGGCGGTTGCTACAATAGCAAGCCGTGTTGATAGCTTCGGCCCAAAAAGATTGACTCACATTGTACTCACTAAGCATAGACCTTTCCATATCAATGAGTGTTCTATTTTTCCTCTCAACAAGGCCATTTGATTGTGGAGTGTACTTGGGCGAGAATTGATGTCTAATTCCAAATTCATCACACAACTCATCAATTTTAGTGTTCTTGAACTCACTACCATTATCACTTCTAACTCTCTTGATGGTTGTTTCAAACTCATTGTGAATGCCCTTGACAAATGATTTGAATGTTGCAAACACATCACTTTTGTCCACTAGAAAGAATACCCATATGTATCTAGTGTAATCATCCACTATCACAAAGCCATATTTGTTACCACCAATGCTAGTGTATTGTGTTGGCCCAAACAAATCCATGTGCAATAACTCAAATGCTTTACTAGTGTTCATCATGCTTTTCCTGGGATGGGTATTTCCAACTTGTTTGCCGGCTTGACAAGAGCTACAAAGCTTATCCTTTTCAAACACAACATCTTTCAAGCCTCTAACCAAGTCATGCTTAACCAATCTATTCAATTGTTTCATTCCAACATGACCAAACCTTCTATGCCATAACCAACCCATGCTAGACTTAGTGAACAAGCATGTAGACAATTTAGCTTCACTAGCATTGAATTGGAAAATAATTTGAATTTGAAAAACTCTCCTTCTTCCATTTTCAGCCCAATCCTAGGAATTGGCCCGGCCCTCTTCTTCCTTCCCCTCCCTGGTTGGCCTGCCTGGCGGCCCGGCCGCACTCCCATTCTTTCTTCTTTTCTTCAGCGCCCGGCCTTCTGCCTCGCCCACGTGACCCACTGCTCGACGGCTCGCTCTGCTCGGCCTGCCTCGCACCTTCCTCCGCACCGCACTGCATGTGCGCTTGGCCTTGGCCCGCACTCCGATCCGCTCGGCCTTCAGCGCCCACCGCTCTCCTCCTTCTCCCTCACAGCCCCACGGGTCTCGCCCATTAGCGCCATTCCTTTCCTTTCTCCCTCGATGCGCTCTTTCCTTCCTCTGCCTCGCTGATGGCGCACGCCAAGACGGCAAGCCACCGCGTCGGCAATCCTACAAGGCAAGCGCCCCATCCGCCTATGCCCCGCTCCCCTTCCTTTTACCGCAAGTGCCTACCGCCTATAAAGCACGGAACCGAGCGCTCCTTCTCCCCATTCCTCTGTCCGTGCTCACACTTGCCAACGTCGCCGCGATTCCTCATTTCGGTGCCTCAAACCTCGTCATCGACGCGCCTTGGAGCTCCGCCATGACCCAGCGCATCCATTGGTGCCTTCCCTTCTCAGTTTTGGCCTTGATTTGCCTAGATTTCCTCTCACCCAAGCTCCACTCCTCTCTCTAGCCATCACCGCCGTCGTCGACTGCCCCTTCCGAGCCTCCCCGGACTCCGCGCTCCGTTCCAATTGATTCGCGGTGAGCTTCTTCACCTTCCCGTGCCTTCCATTCACTGTTTCGTGCGCTAGAACGCCGTATCGTAGATCACCGTCACCGCCGGCCATGGTGAGTTTGCCGGAGCCACCGTGCTGCCGCTAGAGGTTCACCCGCACTCACCTGCACCATCGGATCCTGGGTGAACGACCAAGATTAGATCACTGGTTGGATTAAGTGGCCGGTCCACAGCGGGCCATGGACTCGGTCCATAGCGTCGGTCAGCGCGCGCCCACGCACGCGTGGTGCACCGCACCAGTCCCTGGCCGCCACGTGGCTGCCCAGTCAGCGTCGCAGTCAACCGCAGTCAAGCCACGCCCATTTTTGCAGAAAAGCCCCTCAGATTCTAGTGAATTAACCCGCAATCTATAACAGTTTAAAATAAATACAAATCAGCCCTGTTTTTATTCATTTAGGACCCTGTGTTTTCCAAAAATAGTACCCGCAGTCCTATAACCATGTAATTTCAGTTCTTAATTGTTTTAAATCAAAAATAAGTTCAGTTTATTTACAGAAATGCCACTGAACCTTATTTCATGCATAACTTTTGCGTTTTAAGTCTGATTTGATCCGTTCGAATTGCTTTAGGATCGTATTTACGTTTTCTACATGTTTATACAATTGTTAGACATGTTTTCAATATCCAAAATTCATGGGTAGATCTAATCTATTATTTAACTAAAGTAAAACTTGTTTAAATCATAACTTATTTATTTTAACTCCAAAATAGTCCGTTCAAGTTGCGTTTGTTTCATAACGATGAGATCTACGCATTAGTAATGATGTTTACTATATTACTATTTCATAAAAATCATAGTTTAAATCATATCTTGATTAAAGATTATGCAACAAGATTTTATAAATAAAATATAATTTGATTTACTTTTGTTTTATAATTCAAATCTAAAATTGACTTAATTTAATCTATATTATTTATAAAATATCTTTTATATATGAATTCATATGGTTAACATAAACAAAGCCTATAGTTTTCTTTTCCACGTATAAAGCAAATCTCTCGGTAGTTGTAACTTTTCAACCGTAGCTCCGAATAACGTGCCTCTCGCAACTGTGTGTTCGTAGCAATGCGTAGAATCGTGTTTCAATCTCTTTTACTTATTTTTCTATGATTGGTGTACTATTCTGATATATATGCAATTGTATGCTATGCATGTATGTGTATGGATGTTTGTGTGATGTTCTACGATTACGTCCAGTCGGTGAGATATACGTGGTGATCCAAAAGAAGAAGAAGGACACGAAGAGTAAAGCTTACCGAAGGATTGGTGTGTAAGGCAAGTATAGCATGGGACCATCCTTGTTACCTATTCACATTTAATCACTTAATTCATATTGCATGTGTCTACCTTGTTGCCAATAAGGATATCCTAGATATTTGATATCTTGTACCTTGAAACCTTTGGGATATTGCATTGGGTAGTTTTTGCTAGTGCTTAATCAAAACCATGATCTTGTAACTTGACTAATAGTATATGCAATAAACATTAAAACATGACTTTTTAGTAACATGGAAACAAGGGGCTGGAGTGTTTAGCTACTTTCTAAATGCTTCAGATTCCTCTCCCTAAGGACTTATCTGTAAGCGATTATCTGGGACTTACAGTACAACTATGAGGGCTATATGGCTCTAGCTTTAGCTCAGTTTGAGGACCTTTTGTAGCTTGTTAGTGGTTACCTTTATGGCGCAAGAGGGTATGTTTCCTTTCCTGTTGGGATGTGTGTACCGTGCTGCGATGCCCATGCGTGCCACTCCTAGAGAAGGGCCACATACGCCTAGCGGCCCTAACTTGTTAGACGAACCTTTGAAAGGCTTCATAGTGAACCCTGCCGACCTTCCTTGGTAGTGGGTCAAGAGGCTAATCACCTCAGGCGAAAGGGTAAATCACGACTCACAGTGAATGTATACAACCTTTGCAGAGTATAAAACTGTTATAACAGCTGTGCTCACGATCATGAGCAGCCTTGGACCCTTATGGAATAGAGATGATCACTAATGGATAATGGTACTAATAATTAATTGTTCATGCTATACATTATTCATGTTTACCTGATCATGTGTTTATGGGAATGATAAATTCTTTGCCACTCAATTGCATAAAAAGATGACCTATTAAAGTTAATCGTAGTTAAACCAGTGTCAGCCTCATGAACCCCATGATATAATTGTTAAGTACGACATGTACTTACACTTGTTTTACTTTTCTATACATTGGATAAAAATCCCGGATGGGTACCAGATTGCTGGTTTGGAGGAGTTAGGCTTGTGGTCAACCAGTCAGTCGTCCCTGTGGATTTGGAGTCTTCGCCTGAAGATCGGAGTTGACTTTCCACTGTCTATACTCTGAGGTTATTTTCCTTTTACTAATACGTTATCTAATAAGTATTGTCTCTTGATATTACCCTTATTTGTGGCTATATATGAGATTTGACTTCCTAGGCTCACATATAGTGTGTATCTGGTTTTGCCTTTAAAACCAGGTGCTACACTAAAGCCTTTGAAGATCAAATTAGAGCCATCTACACTTATGATCTCTACATCATCTACCCCAAATATGCATTTGAATCCAAGATCACACAATTGAGCCAAGGATAGCAAGTTGAAGTTTAAGCTCTCTACTAGCAACACATTAGATATGCTCATGTCATTGGATATTGCAATCTTACCAAGCCTTTTGACCTCGCCTTTGCCATTATCACCAAATGTAATACTATCATAACCATCATTGTTATTTGTATTGATTGAGTTGAACATTCTTGCATCACCAGTCATGAGTTGAGTGCACCCACTATCAAGAACCCAATGCCTTCCCCTGGCTTTGTAATTGACCTACAAAAGAAGATCAATTCTTTTTAGGTACCCAAACTTGCTTGGGTCCTTGAAGGTTAGTGATCAAGCTCTTTGGCACCCAAATGGCTTTCTTCTTTGAGCCCATCCATGGTTTACCAATGAACTTAGCCTTTACACCATTTGCACCCTTGGTAAGCATATAAAACAAATCAAGCTTAATGGAGGATACATTAGCGTTTTTGCTCTTGTTTTTGCATTCATGCTCTTTATGACCAACTTGCTTGCAACTAGTGCAAAACCGACCATTGTTCTTCATAAAACTAGTCTTGTGAGGAGCAAAGGCTGCCTTGCTTTTCTTGGTGGTATAGCCCAATCTCTCTTTGTAGAGAGAAGCTCTTTGGCTACCCAAGCACATAAGCAAGTAGTCCTCACCACCATAGGCCTTAGCCAAGGTGTGAGTGAGCTTATTGACCTCCTTCTTGAGGTTCTCATTCTCAACCATTAGTGAGGCATCATAAGTGAAACCATCACTACTAGATGAGGTGGAAGTAGAAGTACTACAAGAAGGGTTAGTGGGAGGAACAATGATAGGCATAGATAATGATTCATCAATTATATCACAAGTTAAGCCTATATTGCAAGTTTCAACATGCTTCTTTTTATTTTGCTCATCAAGCAAAGAGGAATGAGCCTTTTCAAGCTTTTTGTGAGCCTTGTCAAGCTTCTCATGGGCTTCCTCTAGCCTCTCATGAGATGCATTGAGCTCATCAAAGGCTTGCTTAAGGGCTTTTAGTTCCTTACACAAGCTTTTGCATTCCCTTCTCTTGATGTCAAAGTGTTCTTTAGCATCTTCTAGCATGTCAAATAGTTCATCCATGTATCTTGGATATGAGATAGATTGTATCATGTGAGAGATGAGACTTATGCTTTATCTATGTATCTCTTGAGATATGATCTTTAGTTCTATATCAGTGGTTTCTGGACTTGAGAAAATTTGTAATGAGTGCTGTGGGTGAATTACATGTGTCATATTTATTTTCATAAGGACTATGCAGCTAGAATGAAAATATTTGATGTGATGCCTTTATATTTATTCTTGTGTGATATATCTTTTCATATGCATCACGGTTTCTCTTTGTCACACACACATGCACCCCACGGATGCAATGATTTAGGGGGAGTCTCCTATATGTTTTAGTATGTGCAATTAACATTTGAGGTCATTTTGTGAATTCTAATCATAAGCACATATTAAGGGGGAGCCACTCATAAATCATTAAACCCAAAAGTTTAAATGTTTACATCATTTTGTAAGCTTTAATCAAGTTATCATCAATCACCAAAAAGGGGGAGATTGAAAGTGCATCTAGCCCTTTAGTGGGTTTTGGATGATTGAATGACAACGTGATTAAAGGACTAACCTGTTTGTTAAGTGTGGATAGGTAATAGGTTATCTCACAGATACTTAATGAAAGCCAAAATGATATGTTGTTGTATAAACAATCTAGTTCAAGCACAAGACAACAATGCAAATGGAATTCATGTGAAGGCTTATTTATTGTGGGATTTCCATGTACTATGTGAAAGCAAGCTCGTGATTATTAGTTAATGAGACATGAGGGATTGCATATGGAATGGTCTCATATTTGAAGCTTGCTAAATTAAAATGAAAAAGATAACAATACATATGAATGGATGATTCAACACAAGATGTGACTTGATGGCTTGAGATGGTGAAGATAGCAAGGAAAGGCTTCGAGGTACTAAACAAGGGTGAAGGGCAAGCGACGGCTTGGTGGCCGAAGAACCTAGCTAGGGTGAAGAAGAAAGTACTTGCATTTAGTTGAGGTACTAATCAAGATAAGATGGTCATATTGATGTGAAGGATCAAATCTATAATGAAGTATTTGATGGAAGTGACTTGATACATTTGGGATTATTCAAATTTGATGAATGGAATTAAGTCACATGCTCAAGATGGCTATGCTCAAGTGAAAAGATCAACATCAACATGTTAGCACCCTTACTTGATGAAGATTGGAAGGGATGACATCAATTCAAAAGAGATCAACTCAAGTGGTATAAATTCATTTTTCCTTTGATCTTGAGTTTAATAGGTATGTCGTACTATTAAGAGGGATGCATCATGTTGATAGATAATGTTTCATAAGTGCTCAAGCCAACCCATGTGAGTTTTGAGTATTTGAGCGACAAAAGAGCTAACTGATTTCTTGCTGGTCTGGCAATACCAGATGTGTCCGGTATTCATACTGGACGTGTCCGGTATTTGTCCAGCAGCTGTAAAATTGTTGTTCTCGGGTTGGTTCATCGGGAGTTCCGACGTAAGTCGGGAGTTCCGACGGTCGGGAGTCCCTGCATGGGTCGGGAGTTCCGACGTCTCGCATTTTAACTGACTTGGAGGGTTCACTATCCTAGTCATATCGGACGTGTCCGATATGCATGACCAGAAGCCAACGGCTAGTTTTCAAAAGCCTTGAGGGTCGGGAGTTCCGACGTGAGTCGGGAGTTCCGACGGTCGGGAGTCCCGACATGCGTCGGGAGTTCCGACACCTCAATAACTTTAACTCAGTTACATGTTTTTCAAATTGGTGAGGGTCGGGAGTTCCGACGTGAGTCGGAAGTTCCGACGGTCAGGAGTTCCGGCTTTCTTCGGGAGTTCCGACGCCTCACAACTTCACTATAACTTAGTTACCGTTGGCGCAGTGTAAGTCATATCGGACGTGTCCGGTATGCATACCGGACATGTCCGGTATTGCAACGGCTATAAAATGGCTAGTTTTTTAAGGGGGCTATAAATACCCCCAAGCCTCCACCTTTGGAGGCTGCTGATTCTGCTGACATACACACACGTTTTTGAGCCTTTCCAACTCTCCTAAACCCTCTCTTAGTGAGTGTGTGATCCAAATTGCAAAATCAATTTGTGGGTTAAGAGAGAATTTGAAAAAGAGAGCAAGCCACCACTTGAGCACTTGTGCATATGGTCAATCTCATGATTCGCATTTGTTACTCTTGGACTCTTCGGTCCTAGACGGCTAGGCATCGCCGGAGAGCAACCGAGAGATTGTGGTTGCTTCGGAAAGTTTGTAACGGTCGATTCCGCTGCCTTAGAATCATTTAGTGGAAGGAGGAAAAGGAGTTGGAAAAGACTCTAGCTAGAGTGACCTTCATGGTACCCTCTAGGGCTGACCTTCGCTGGGTCGCCCGCAGCCCCCTCAACGGAGAGTAGGACTCAAACGAGTCCGAACTTTGGTAAAACAAATATCGTGTCTCAATTCGTATTTCATTTGATATTTGTGTTGCTCTAGCTATTCTGCAAGTTCTATGTGTATATTACTATCTCTAATAGGTTCCTGCAGTTTGGATTGAAGATAGAAATCAAAAGGAGCAAGTTCGGGGCTGGTATTCACGACTTCAGTGGAACAGCCCCAAACTTGCTCCTTTTGATTTCTATCTTCAATCCAAACTGAAGGAACCTATTAGAGATAGTAATATACACATAGAACTTGCAGAATAGCTAGAGCAACACAAATATCAAATGAAATACGAATTGAGACACGATATTTGTTTTACCGAAGTTCGGACTCGTTCGAGTCCTACTCTCCGTTGAGGGGGCTACGGGTGACCCAGCAAAGGTCAACCCTAGAGGGTACCATGAAGGTCACTCTAGCCGGAGTCTTTTCCAACTCCTTTTCCTCCTTCCACTAAATGATTCCAAGGCGGCGGAATCGACCGTTATAAACTTTCTGAAGCAACCACAATCTCTCGATTGCTCTTCGGCGACGCCTAGCCGTCTAGGACCGAAGAGTCCAAGAGTAACAAATACGAATTATGAGATTGACCATATGCACAAGTGCTCAAGTGGTGGCTTGCTCTCTTTTTCAAATTCTTTCTTAACCCACAAATTGATTTTGCAATTTGGATCACACACTCACTAAGAGAGGGTTTAGGAGAGTTGGCAAGGCTCAAAAACATGTGTGTATGTCAGCAGAATCAGCAGCCTCCAAAGGTGGAGGCTTGGGGGTATTTATAGCCCCCTTGAAAAACTAGCCGTTTTATAGCCGTTGCAATACCGGACACGTCCGGTATGCATACCGGACACGTCCGGTATGACTTACACTGCGCCAATGGTAACTAAGTTACAGTGAAGTTGTAAGGCGTCGGAACTCCCGAAGAAAGCCGGAACTCCCGACTGTCGGAACTTCTGACTCACGTCGGAACTCCCGACCCTCACCAATTTGAAAAACATGTAATTGAGTTAAAGTTATTGAGGTGTCGGAACTCCCGACGCATGTCGGAACTCCGGACCGTCGGAACTCCCAACTCACGTCGGAACTCCCGACCCTCAAGGCTTTTGAAAACTAGCCGTTGGCTTCTGGTCATGAATACCGGACACGTCCGGTATGACCAAGACAGTGAACCCTCCAAGTCAGTTAAAGTGCGAGACGTCGGAACTCCCGACCCATGTCGGGACTCCCGACGAACCAACCCGAGAACAATAATTTTACAGCTGCTGGACAAATACCGGACACGTCCGGTATGAATACCGGACATGTCCAGTATTGCCAGACCAATAAGAAATCAGCTAGCTCTTTTGTCTCTCAAATACTCAAAACTCACATGGGTTGGCTTGAGCACTTATGAAACATTATCTATCAACATGATGCATCCCTCTTAATAGTACGACATACCTATTAAACTCAAGATCAAAGGAAAAATAAATTTATACCACTTGAGTTGATCTCTTTTGAATTGATGCCGTCCCTTCCAATCTTCATCAAGTAAGGGTGCTAACATGTTGATGTTGATCTTTTCACTTGAGCATAGCCATCTTGAGCATGTGACTTGATTTCATTCATCAAATTTGAATAATCCCAAATGTATCAAGTCACTTCCATCAAATACTTCATTATAGATTTGATCCTTCACATCAATATGACCATCTTAGCTTGATTAGTACCTCAACTAAATGCAAGTACTTTCTTCTTCACCCTAGCTAGGTTCTTCAGCCGCCAAGCCATCGCTTGCCCTTCACCCTTGCTTAGTACCTCGAAGCCTTTCCTTGCTATCTTCACCATCTCAAGCCATCAAGTCACATCTTGTGTTGAATCATCCATTCATATGTATTGTTATCTTTTTCATTTTAATTTAGCAAGCTTCAAATATGAGACCATTCCATATGCAAATCCCTCATGTCTCATTAACTAATAATCATGAGCTTGCTTTCACATAGTACATGGAAATCCCATAATAAATAAGCCTTCACATGAATTCCATTTGCATTGTTGTCTTGTGCTTGAACTAGATTGTTTATACAACAACACATCATTTTGGCTTTCATTAAGTATCTGTGAGATAACCTATTACCTGTCCACACTTAGCAAACAGGTTAGTCCTTTAATCTTGTTGTCATTCAATCATCCAAAACCCACTAAAGGGCTAGATGCACTTTCACATGTCCTTACCCTCTCCCCTATATAAAGAGAGGTACGACGCACCCCCTTATACACACACAATCATACCAATCAATCCAACACAAAAAGCAATGCGCCGACTGGATGTAAAGGCTATTACTCAATAACGAGGGCCCGAACTAGTATAAATCATTCGTCTCTTTGCGTTTACTGTCGTGTTCTGCGTATGCCAAAGCCCTTTAATCATCATACTAGATAACCCCGTGATGAGTTGTTGGTCATCAAATAGCAACAATAAGCTCCTTCATCACATGTGTGAGCCTTGCAAAAAATCCAAGCCATCTTCACTGTCATGTCATGAGTTGCTTACACAAATGTACCTATGGACTAATTACCTGTGTATCTCACATTTAAATACATTAGTCCACCTAGGTTGTCACTCAATTACCAAAACCAAACTAGGGACCTTTCAATAAGGAGTGGCCAAGGACCCCTATTCATGTCCCAAAGGAGTCCCGACACGATATGAGGCCCAGCGGCCCAAAAGATGGTGACGCACCACCCTAATAGATTCTGGATATCCATTGACTCTGAAGTAATTCTGACATGGGATCTGTTCCATTGGAAAGCTTATCTCCTTAGCTTTCCATGCATGGGTAGAACGTCCAAGACGTATGCGACTTGGGCATCAGTTTTAGTGTGGGTTGCTCCCGGAGTTTGAGATGCACTCAAACTTGATATGTATTGAGCCTCTAACTTGATCGAGATACCCACGCTGGCCTTATAAGGTGGTGGCCAAGGGGGAGGACGTCCTTGGGCATCCTTCAGTTGTTCTCCACATGGCTGGAGCGTGCTCCAACTTGGGTCTGGGTCCCAAAGTTGCTTATCAGGCCCAAGGCAATGCTGCAGCACCCAGCAGAAACAATAACAACTTGTTGTAAAGATTTGAATGCCTTGGCAATGTGGTATTAAAGTGGGACTAGATATATTTGGAATCTTATCAAACAAGCTTTCCATCAAGTGCTCGTTGACCTCAATCGCACTCTGGATGGATGAGTTATGGTTTTCCTAATGAAGTACTATCGGCTTGCTAGCGAACTGAATGTTGAGTTTCAATGAGTTTGCACTCCAACATTGGTCTTGTGAATGGTGTATCAATGCCCCATTAGTTGTAGAGGCCATAGAAAGCATCTTTTGGGCTAAGGCACTCATGGTATCCACATCTTTGGGGCGATGCAAGGCAATTACAGCCCGAATATCCTCTTTTAGCCTAGCCAATAATCTTGTCACAATGTAAACATCATCCTATGTTGTATTGTACAACAAGATCCCATGCACTAACTTCTCAAACTATGCCTAATAATATGAGATAGTCCACGCCTGCTTCAACATCTCGAGCTGTCGCATTGATTCTGATACTAGTCTTTATCGCATCTCTTAAACACCAGTTCATAGAACTTCACCCAATCATTCACTCGTCCTCTTCTCTCCACCGTCTGAAGCCATGTGGCTGTTGTGCCCTAAAAGTTGAGGGCAACAAATCTCGTCTACATCGTCGGTGAACCGAGTACACCTCGAAGAACATGTCACAGCGATCGCGCCACAAACGGGGGTTATCACCATCGAATTTGGAAAACTCTAATTTCCATACAGGAAGGGAACATGAACTCAATCTGAAATCCATATCATGCAAATGGAAAATGGGAGATGAGCGAGCCGCAAACATACCCATGACCTGGTGTGGCGGTAGAGATCCCAAGATCCTCGCGCCAACATCTCAGTGCTCTGTGTGATGGCCATGCTCGTTGGGCTATTGTGTGCTTGAAAGGTCCTAAATGGCTAGAGGGGGATGAATAGCCTAATAAAAATTTCTACAAAACACTAGAGCAACTAATTAGTCAATTAGAAAGCGAAGATTTTTGGTCTAGCTGTACAAAGGGTTGCAAGCCACCTATCCTAATAATTCTAGTTAATTATAATCTCTAGATCAATCAATTGCTATGTCACTACTCATTAAAAGCTCTCAAACAAGCTACACTAAAGAGCTTCACTAAGGTCTTGTTTAGTTCCGCGAAATTTGGGAATTTGGCTACTGTAGCACTTTCATTTTTATTTGGTAATTAGTGTTCAATCATGGACTAATTAGGCTCAAAACGTTCGTCTCGTGATTTTCCACCAAACTGTGCAATTAGTTTTTTCCGTCTACATTTAATGCTCCATGCACGTATCGCAAGATTCGATGGGATGGCTACTGTAGCATTTTTTTTAGAAAACTTTTTGAAACTAAACAAACCTTAAATGAGCTACTCAACTAACAAGCAAGCTTTCAAACTAGCTACACTAAAGAGCTTGCTACACAACTATATATCAAATGTAAATACAAAAGAGTGAGTTGGGTGATTATACCGTCGTGGGATGAGAGATGAACCAATCATAATATGAATACCAAGTGAATCGTCGGGAGAATTCCAATCACAATAGACACAAGATTTTTCTCCCAAGGTTCACGTGCTTGTCGGCACGCTATTCCCCATTGTGTCGACCAACACTGGGTGGTTCGGTGGCTAATAGGTGTTCACAAACCTAGCCCAACAAATAGGCGCCGCAAGAACCTACCCACAAGTGAGGTAACTCAATGACATGAATAATTTACTAGAGTGGTTTTGGACACTCCGCCGGGGAATAAGCCTAAGAACCTATCACAAATATATCCTTGATTGGGGGCGGACACAATCACCAAATCCCCTCACCAATCAACAAATCACGAACCGTCTAGGTGACGGCAATCATCAAGAGTAATAAGAAATCCACAATCACAATCACCACCTAGTGCCACCAAATATGCAACATCAAATGCACACACTAGGGTTTCCCTCAAATCCTCTCAAGAATGAGCACAAGCTTGGAGAAGGAGAGGAGAGGGAGGTGATGCTCTTGAAGCTCTCAAGATCAATCATTAGAGCTCGATCTCTCACTTGAATGGAGCACAAAGCTTGGGAGTGAGAGAGGATGGGACGAGAGCTTGTTCTTCATGCCAAGAATGGGGAAAGGAACCAAAGGAAGGAAAAGAAGGGAAGCGTCGCTGCCTTAGGCCGTCCACAATGCGGGAGTGAGGCCAGAAAATTTGTGGGCCCAGCTACAGCAAATTAAGCACCAGCCAAGTAAAGCTGCAATGGGTAAGGTAGGTGGAACCGATGCTACATATTTAAGTGGGACCCACAGCTTCAATAAAATATCATCGTCTTCCCCACCATCCGTTTCAGTCGCGTTTTAGAAATTTCCCCAGTCCTCCCGTTCCTCCTGAAGTGGATGAACTTCTATCGTCTATTTATAATTTTTTAAGAAGTTGGAACCGGCGCAAGAACTTTCACCGCTCTCTCTTTTCCTGGCGTCGCTCAGAGTTGGCAGCACCTCTCACAGTGTTAGAAGCGGTGCTCTACTTTTCTATGTTCTTTCTAGGCAGCACTTAAGCAACACATTGTGAAGGGCCTTATCCTCCCAGCCATCTAGGGCAGCCCCAACGGGCAGAAGCCACCGCAACGGGCTGAATCACCTAGGGCAGCCAGCCCCACACGCTGCGTGCCCCAGCGCACCAGACAGCAGCGGCAGCGGCAGCGGCTTCCCAGACACGGAACGGCTCCGGTGCCTCTCTGACGTGTGGCCTCCTTTCCAACGGGTAGAAGCCAGCGCCTCCGTGCTTTCTTCCAAGCCTGCGGGGCCCGCACACGACCAAGGGCAGGCCGACAACGCGTTGCGCCCCTGCCGCCATCTCGCGCGGCACCCGTGCCTCCCACTCGTAGTCAGCACGACACCGGGCGTGCTCTCGCGCCCCCACGCGCGTGAGCGCATCAACGAGCAGCGCTGTGCCTCTGCTCCCATTCCGCGTGCACACAGACGCCCCAGCCTAGCAGCCTCACGAGCACAGCAAGGCGCTCTCTTCTCCTGGTCGACAGGCCGGCCCAGCTGTGCAGCCCACGCGGCCAGCGCCTCCACGCGCGCGCGACGGCTCTGGTCGACGGGCTAGCAGCCCACGTGCGCTGCTCTCTCACTCAGCAGGCCGGGCCAAGCCCCAGCAGCTTCAGCTGCGCGCATCACCGCCTGGGCTAGCGCGAGCAGGCCCAGCGCGCGACCAACAGCAGCTTCCCAGCAGGCCTGCGTGCCAATGGCCCAAGCGCCAGCCAACAGAGACAAGCAGCAGCACCTCTTTCTTCTCCAATTTCAACAGCTGCTTCTTTTTCCTATCTTAAGCACCCTTCACAAGTGCTAACTCATCCCAAGGGCACCAAACAAATTGGAGCACTACAGTTAGCTTTTCACAAATATTTTTCCAGGTTTTCTCGTGCATCTCACCACATTACTAAACGCAATGCATATGCAAATGAGACTCATACTTAGTGGCACTAGATAACCATTGCAATTAAAGATTTCCCCTCTTTACAGTACAATTATCTATCATAAATCCACTCACACCCTCTGTGGGTGTCTTGAGTAGCAAAACAAAATGGCTCTTTCAAATATACCTTTGTCTTGAGCCCATTTTGTTTTTCTCTTTCTCCTTTTCCAAGTTAGAGCACATATCATCATCTTTTGGTCACCTCCATCTCCATAACCATCATCAAACTCCATCACTTGGTGTGTACCAAACTATCTTTGTATTTCACTCATGACAAAGGTTAGTACACTTAGGTTCCATCAATTATTCAAAACCAAACTATAGCTTTCAGTGCTCGACACCGTACGCTGCGTCGACTGAGGCGGAGCCATGTTCAGGTCTAGCCACTCCTGCAGAGGAGGGGGTCAAAGTTGAGGATGCAGAGCGTGCGATGGTATGGCGGTGGTGGTGGCTGGGAATCCAACTGCATCACGCGTGCTGTCGTCGTCGTCGTGCTTTGCATCAACGCCCCAGCAGCTCGTTCGTCGAAATGCGCCATGCCTCGAGGCCGCTCAACTTGTCGAGGGTCATCTTCATCATCTCTCCTAGAACCCAGCGAACTATGTCGCCATGGATTCCATCATCATCTTCAAGGAGTCGATCGACGCAGTCATCTCCAGCTGATACTTCGGGGGCTTCCGCTTCGGCGCTAGGACCATGACCCCTGGCAACCCCCTCCCCCCTATTGAATGCTCCGGATACCAATTTGTTACGGGCTTGTATGGAAAGAAGGGATTGGGAAGAACAAGGAGAAGCGCGGCGGGAGTCCGCGAGGAAGACAACTATATTCAGGGTTTCAAAAAATTCAGTTACTACTTGTCTTAACTCCTCGCTATCGTCTCAGCTTATATAATGATGGATCGGTACAACGTGCCGGACACGTTACAACCTTAAACTGACAACAACTCCGTCAGCGTGACAGTTCCACCAGAGCGCTCGCACTTGAACCCGTCTCCTCCCTTGTACTCGTGACAAACATCTAGTAGAAATATGCATATTTCCAACACGTGTTTAGCTTCAACAGCTTAAGCTTCATTATTTTTTTACAAATACTACTACAGACATCAATAAACCTCATCAATTGTTCAGGCTTCCGGCGGGCTCTTGTCTTTATGATGATTTGATCCCCTCCTAGGAATGTATGGATCTAGGGATGCAAGTATTTTGTATCCTAAATGTATCTCCCAGGCACAGATTTTCCACGTAGTTAGACTGAGGTTGCTAATAAGGACATGGACAATGCATGCACATATGTAGTGATGGTGGTTTCATTCAAAATTACTAGTCCAAATAGGAACGCAAAACTTTAAGCTACTATCCATCCTATACAAGCTTACTTTTGTTATCTATATAACTATCTCACTTCTCCACTTTTTCCCTCACAATCATATCTTCTTTCTCATGAGGTTATTGTAATGTACACCACCACCGCCTGCAGGGTACCACTTTTTCATCTGATGAGTCTAGTTGGCCTAACAAGACATACAACAAAGCTACTGCATTATTAGTCTGCTCTAAAGTCTGGCCTCTCCGTTTCCTTCTCTCCATATGTGGGTTTTCATATATTTTTCCTTGTTCTTTTTGTAGGGCGTTGCAACTTGCAAAATACTGTATCATAAAGATTCGGCTACTACAATTCTCACATTAGCCTGTTCGCTTGCTCGTAAACGATCGTAAATTTCCAGCCGGAAACAGTGTTTTTCTCTCACACCAAACCAGCCAGCAGTAAATAATCCACGATACGATACGGCCTCCCGAACAGGCAAGGCAGCCGTGTTCAACCTGCTTTGTGAGATCCCGTTTTTTTGTTAGTTCTCTATTTCTTTGAAAGTGGTCGAGTTGCATATTACCAAGTTCATTACCGTCTGCGTTCTTATGAGTGATTGACCACTTCAAAGGTTTTTTTGCCCGAGCTTTCAGTACGATAGGGGCTCTTTCTTCTCCTGAATCTCTTCTCTGGCAGAAAGAACAAGATGTAAAATGGACTCTTGTTGTGAATGAAAAAGAAGAAACAATAAGCAAATCTTATGCAGTGGTGGTGAAACAATCTGTACGTCCACAATAAGTCCTTTTCCAGTGCTAATTCCATTATTCCTCACAGGGCATCCCGATGATTTTTTTTGTTTGGCAGAGTTCACCTTGAAGATCGTAAGATCTTGGAGTTCTCTATTCATGATCATGAGAAGTTATTATGACTGAATTAGAGAACTGAGCGTACACAACTAGAAAGCTTTCTTGTGGAGAAACCTATCCACTCATGTTTTTCTCGATTAGACGTGAGTTCTCGTATTTTTCTAGTTTTTCTAGATTTATTCAGAATTTAACGGTGCTATTGTTTCAATAGTAACTAACGTGGTCGTCGAGTGACCGTTGACAATGAGATGCCAGTGGTAACTTCATTGATCTTTAGATCTGCGGATCTAGTTTTTATCTTTTAAAGGTGCTCATAAGGTTATAAGGGTAAATATGGCTCTGTACTATGTTAAAAAGATCTCCAAACTATTTATGTAGAGCAAAAGGAAAACTTATCACGCCCATCACACTCAAGGATACATTTCGGTGAAGGGACATGTGAGATGGAACTAAAATAACAAAGAAAAAAAGACTTATAGGGATTTCATGGAATAGAATCAAGCGATAACTAACTTCATCATTTCCTACCTAGGGAAAAAAATGAACTAGTATTAGATGTATAACTCGGCTAGGTTCACCACCTCCGTCACAACATCTATCAAGATGCATGTAACCTTGTCACAGAGTCGCAAGCAGCACCATGACTCATCCTCCTCTCTCTTTGTTTTCTCTACTACTAATATAAAATGAAATTAAAAAAAAACTAATAAAAAATGGACCTGCGGTTATTGCACATGGCATAGCAACAGCTCCTGCATCGCTGCATCATCGCCTGCTTCATGCACTGACTAAATTAAAAAAAAAAAATCCTGCCTAATTATAGCCCGAAAACGTCCTCACGGTCTCCACCATCGACGGAGAGAACACGGCCCCACCGTTGCTGGCGGCGCTGTTCATGTTCGTCGACATCACTGGGCCGATCGCCGCGACGGCGTCGACCGGCGGCGGGAACTGGCCGTAGAGTCCCCTCGGCGCGCAGAGCTGCTGCAGGTCTGATGCTGCGGCGTCGGGCGCGAAAAGTAGCGGGATGTCGGGCGCCATGAAGTGCGCGTCCAGAGGCGGGGCCGGCAGCGGCGGCGGCATCAACTGCGAGTCCGCGTAGGGAGGCGGTCCCGTGGCGTGGGTGTTGGCGCAGCTCTTGGACGAGGACGAAGACGACTCGTCCTGCGGGGCGGCGGCGACGACCGACCCCGAGTTGACGCGCCCCACCGGGGGCAGCGCGCCACGGCCGTGACTGTCGAGGCCGGTGAGCTTGTGCACGATGGACATGAAGTCGCGCGGGTTGGTGCGGATCACCTTGGGCGAGTGCGTGTAGATGATTACCGGTTGCTGCTGCTGCTGCTGCCGCCTTGGCGGCTGCGGCGCCGGGGCCGGCCGGTGGTGGCTGCTGCTGGTGATTATGGCATTGGAGGACGACGACACGGACGAGTTGGTCGATCCCGAGCCCGAGGAGAGCGGCGAGGTGGCCTTGTGTATACTGTGGGAGTCCCTGTGGACCTTGAACGCGGCGTGCCGCGCCACGCCGGCGCCGGCGCCCGCACCGGGCTGCCGCGGCGACGATGTAGGGGTAGGGCTCATGGGCAGTTGGCCAGTGGGTGGTTGGCAATGGCTGCCTGGACGGGAGAGAGGGATCGGGGAGCGTGTATAAATAGCCGAAGGCCGCCGGACGGGGTGGAGCAGCCTCGAGGAGGAGTGCATGTGCATGCGGGGATATTTCGTTGGGACGGTGAGCGGCCGGAGGCGCGCGAGAAGATGGTGGCGGGAAGGAAGGCCGCGCAGCGAGCGAGCAGCTCCCCTTCCACTCAGCCCGATCGATCCAGTGGGTGGCAGTCACCACTCCTGCTGCCTCCACCCAAAAAGAACAGAAATCTAGTTTCTCCATGAGTTCAACAGTTCCAGTTCCAAATTTAATCAAGTAGGATTATATATAAAAAACATATTAATACTATGCCTAAAAATATTAATATTTATAATGTGTCATAATTATTACTAAATTAGTTATAAAATATGGTTCTATAGTAAACTTATTTATCTATATATCTATATCTCTATTTATATAGCTATAATATTAAAGAGCCAAAATTTTCCTCTATTTTTTTTGTCCGTCTTCCCCCTAGCTAACTCTGTAAACTAGGAAACTATCTTTGTTCGTCTCTCTACAACTCTCTTGTTTTATATGTGGCATATTTAACATAGGTTCTTAAGATAATTTAAATAGTTAGAAATCCTAATCCAAATAGATCCCTTCGATCCCGAGCAAGATGAATAGGAATCCTAAACTAAATAAAAACATACAGTTAGAAATTAGGTAAAACCTTATCTTACTTCTATATCATTTTCCTATTTTATTTAACGTGACCAATATTATGTTTTTTTTTTCTTCTTTCCAACTCGGTATTATGTCCCCTCGTGCTCCTATTCTTTTTACCTTGAGTATTATGTCCCCTCGTGCTCCTATTCTGTTTACCGTGAGCCATATTCTTATCTTTTTTCCTAACTCGGTATTATGTACCTATTTTTTCCTGACTCGGTATTCTATACCTATTCTGTTTACCATGAGCCATGATTATGTTCCCTCGTACTCCTATTATGTTTATTAGCGTGAGCTAGATTCCATTTTTCTATTCTTAGAGCACAATGCGTGGTAAAAGAATTTATAAAAAACAAAGATGATACCATATCAAATCAGACTTTGAACACAAAGACCTAAAAAAGATAATACCATATCAAATCAGACTTTGAACATACGACCTCATGACCAAGGCAAAACTTTCATACCATCGTGTTGAGGCGATTGTCATGTTATGTAATAAATCTTTTCCTACATAAAAGCATGGAAGATGTTTGGTTTGGCTATTTTAACCCCACTGGTACAGAGACGGGCTTTACTCCCGGTTCCCCACCCGGGAGCAAGCATCCGGGACTAAAGGGGGTCCTTTAGTCCCGGGGCAGGAACCGGGACTAAAGGGTAGTCCCGGTGCGTAACACCAACCGGGACTAAAGGTGCCTCCTGACATGCCACGAGGCCGGCACCCTTTAGTCCCGGTTGGTAATACCAACCGGGACTAAAGGTTATTTTTTTTCTTTTTTCTTTTCTTTTCATTTTTTGTTTTCTTTTCAAAATAGGTTTTCGAAGTCGTATTGTACGCTGCTAATAATACATTTATACGCGCGTATAGTATGTTTCGGTTCAAACACAATGAACGTATTAAATGACACAATTAACTATATATATATATATATATATATATATATATATATATATATATATATATATATATATATATATATATATATATATATATATATATATATATGCATGCATGCATCATATATATATATTTACATGCATGCATGCATATGTGTATTTTACATTATATTATTTCATGTGCATATATTACAAAAGATTGCATTACAGTTATTGTGATATAATAAGTTTTCTCTCATCCTCTAGCTTGGCTTCCATGGCAGTGTTGGGTCAAAGTAGAACTCGCCCTTGGAATCGATGACCTGTTCATTAAAAAATCCAGCTATGGACTCTTGAATTGCTTTAAGCTGGTCTTGTCGTATGACATTTTTCTCCAACCATCGAGCCTACAGGTTTGAATTAAAGGAAAATAAGTTAATATATGTACATACATACACACACACACACACACATATATATATATATATATATATATATATATATATATATATATATATATATATATATATATATATATATAAAGACATAGTAACACAATCAATAATAATAATTAAATGAATATATATATATATATATATATATATATATATATATATATAAAGACATAGTAACACAATCAATAATAATAATTAAATGAATATATAGTGTATTTTTAACGTACTTTGAGTCTCTCTGTAGGACTTCTTTGGGAGACCTCCTTGATAAACTTGCAAACATAGTGACCACAATAGTTGTTCCCCTGTTCCTGTCTCAGACACCACTTTACGAGAAAAAGATTTATCATCCAATCTGGTGATCCGGTGAAAGCTATATGTTTAATTAATAAAGATGATGCGATTTAAGGGACTTACTTTCAAAGGGATTACATTCAGTGGCGCTTTGCATTTTCCCATGTGTTGCTTCTCAATAAAGGTTTTCCAAACACTGCCCAATAAAAAATTTGCCACATCATCAGATATAGTTAATCATCATGTTTGTGTGTATATATAGTTGCTAGAGATACCGAAATTACCTTTGGATAATATATATCATATCTTGGCAGTCTTGTTGTGGTTTTCTCATCGAGACATAGATTATCAAGTGACTTTTCACCAGATCGATGTCCATCAATATCAAGTGATTGTTGCATGTGTTTATAGGATATAACGCATAACACTCATTAATTAACTAGAATCAACATATGAGCCATTAAGGATGATCGGCATTATTAACACTCACTTGAAGTTATAGGGGAAGAGTATATCCTTCTTATGGCGTTGGTTCACTAAGAAGTTCATGAGGTTACTCTCTGACTCAGACTTCCAATTAGGCGTTGGAGTAACTGGGTCTTTGAATACTATATGAGGATCAACAAAACCAATTTTATTGCAGCCTTTATTTCTGAGCTCTGTCATTGTAAATCTGCATATATATAGTACTTGTTAGGATAATTTATATGCATATACACACATATGATGAGTTTAATAATAGATCGAAAGAATTATTACTTACAGGCAATAGCAGCTAATGATAACTTTGTCTAGAGAGGTCAGGTGGCATAGTTGATGAAATTCTGCAAAGTCAACATACATAACATCATCGCCACGGAACCAATGTTCGTCTCTAATTCTGACACCAACGCAGAAGTCTCCACCGGTAGACGTCTGCATGTACCACTTGTTTAGCAGGTACATTTACGTCCCCAGATCACCTAAGGCTTGAGGGTTGTATAGACTCTGGCCTAGTACAAATTTTTTCTTCCAAATATCAACCTCCGCCGCACTCTCAATGTTTCCATCACCAAATATCTGGTAAAGGTTGAGATCAGTCTCTTCAATAAATTCACCAAGGTGATCCAAATCGACATCCGGAGGTATGTTTGCCTGATGCATTAATCCTAAATTCGAACCATATTCATTACCAACAACTAGCGGGGGAACTAATTGGTGCGATTGTTGTCCGAGTTGTGCAACTCCTTTCCCTGTCCGCTTCTTTTTTTGTGCTGTCTCAATTGACTTGGTGAGAGTGCGGTCATAGTCCGTTAACGTTGCTTTGGACGGCTTACGAGATTCCCGCTGTTTTTGCTGGTAAGAAGTCACCTTTTTTCTTAGAATATCTGGAGCTACGAAGAAGTACGGTTTCTCCGGGTTTTTCCTTGCTTCTTGATCCTTTTTAAGTTTGTCATAGAATATGGACATATCTTTTTTATATGTATCAGTTACTTCTTCCTTCTCTTCAGATATTATTTTGGGAATAGCCCTTGGTTTCACGGTGGCTTTCTTTGCCGGCGGGGGCTGGTTCTTTGTTTGCGGGGCTGACCTCTTGCTAGTACTTGGCTTCTTGGTAGGCGGGGGCGGGGGCGGGAGCGGGGGAGGCGTTGGAGACCTCCTTGGAGGTGGTGGCAGCGGCGTTGGAGACCTCCTTGGAGGTGGCGGCTGTGGCGTTGGAGACCTCCTTGGAGGTGGCGGCTGCGGCGTTGGAGACCTCCTTGGAGATGGTGTGGATGCAGCCTCGCCTTCTAACACATTGTCATCGTACAGAGCACTATGATGATCTGGCGATTGAACAATTGGACTTAGGTTGGGGGAGGATCTGCTACAAAAAAAAGCAATGACATATTATTATGAGCAGATTGTTAATTATTTAAGCCAATATAAATTAATGATGTAGTGTTTTCATCCGTACCTATGGTGAGGTAGTTCAGGAGGAGGTGGAGGCGACATCACGGGAATGATGATGTAGCGCTTGCGCCATAGAATGAATGTCTTCTCTGCTTCTCCTAGAGTCTTCCGGCCATCACCTCTAGGAATGTCAAGAGGCAAATCACTAAAACCTTTTTCAGCTTTATCTACCGAGACACTTGCATATCCTTCTTGGATTATATTCCCATGAATCCTTAGTGTCTTGGTTCGGTCGATAGGATTAACAAGACCGATAGCCACCTTGATTGTGGAATTCCCCTTCGGAATGTGTAGCTCACACGATGTACAAGGTTCAGTGACGTCATCCACAGGGAAGTGCAGTCCTGTGTCCCCTTGATTTGGTATCTCCGTGGAAGCGTAGCTGCTATTCAACTGAGCAGGGGGAAGTTTATCGTACAAGGCTCTAATGCTTGCTTGCTTACACTCACTGCTATTTGCACTTGCCTTCTGATTTCCTCCTGCATTCTCGCTTCAAGGTTTTTTTCCCGCTCCTATGCTTCACGCACCGCTTCCTCCAACCTCTGGAGCCGCTGTGCCTCTTCTTCCTTCTTTCTCTGGCGGCTTCTGTAGGAAGGTCTGTCCTGAGGGAATCCATGCTTCTACGAGACACTTCCTTTGCCTCTAGTTCGGCCACCGTGTTCAATACTCCCGATGGCGTATGTCAGTTCATCCTTCTCTCTGTTGGGCCTGAACGCACCTCTAGCAGTAGCTCTCTGAGCATAAAATAATCTTTCTGCTGCTTCTTGCAGTCTTGCACCATAAACGCACTTCCCTGTCTCCTGGTCCAGTGTTCCCCCATGAGCGAAAAACTAATTCTTTGCACGCTCTCCCCACTCGAGTGATTCTGGTGTGATATCCTTGGCAAGAAGGTCTGCTTCCATTTTGTTTCACTTCTTAATGGCAGTCGGGTAGCCACCTGATCCCAAGTTATGGTGGTATGTCTTCTGTTGGGCATTACGTTGGTTCTTTATCACCCGACTCACACCCTCTTCCGACGTCTTGTACTGTACAAACTCATCCCAATAGGGCCTCTGCTTTGAGATCGGGCCTGGGACAGTGAAATCTGGTGCTATGTTCTTCTTGACATACGTCGTGTATAGGTGTTTCTTCCAAGTCTGAAACTGGGTGGCCATCTTCTTCATTGCCCAATCCCTAACTCGCTCCTTCAATTCATCACCATCTATTATATCATCATAACCATCTGTTTGGAGCGTGAAATGTTCCAAGACATCATTCCAAATTAACGTCTTGTCATGATCGGAGACAAAACTGATATGAGGAGCATTGGTCTTCTTCTTCCATTCGCGAGCACTGATCGGGAGCCGGTCCCTTACAAGGTAACCATAGTGGTGCACGAATTTTGTTTTATTTGCCCCCCCCCCGGTTCGCCTGTATCCACATTGAACTCCGAGATGATGAAGCGGCCCTCTAATGGCTTTTTGGGACCTCGAATATTTTTACTCTTCGTTGTAGTTGTTGATGTCGATCCAGAGGGCTACAAAACATAAACATTATTTTTAATGTCATGAGCACATATAAGACATATGATAATATATATAGCTAATAATAAAAAATATATACTTGGCCAATATCTTGTTGCTCATTTTATTCAAGAGCTAAGTACTGACTCTCGTCATCTGCATCCTCTTGCACGTTATTTTTAGCACCATCATCGCCGGCAACTTGAGTGCCAGTGTTGATCAAATTCATCATCAACTCTTCCTCATCCATGTTTCTCGGGTCGGCCATCTAGCTTCAAAAAACAAAACCAATATATAGTACGTCAAATCTTTACTTACATGCGTAAAATCTATGAGTTAGGTTGGGGCTCGTTCTGGTTGGGGCCATATTGAGTGCCGGCGTTGATAATGTTCAACATGGCCTCATTGTGGTCGTAGTCGTCTTGCGGAGCGGAGCGGAGCTCGGGCGAGTTAGGTTTCGGAGCGGGAGCGTGGCGGGGGGTTAGGGTTTGGAGTGGCGCTTGGCCGGAGCGGAGCGGGAGCGTGGCCGGGTTAGGGTTTTGAGCGATGTGTCAAGAAGCAGTTGATTAGTTTACTTGTAATAATAAACTAGGTTTGTGCCCGTGCGTTGCCACGGACAGCTAATTTTTTATACTAAAAACACACGGATCGCACGGTATGATAACAATACTGTAAAATCAAATATCGAAAGTTAAAGTGGCATTTAATCCAAAAGGTAAAGTTCGTGAAATTAACACAGTCACGGAGAGCACGACATCGCAGACTCACAAACTCTAATATATAGATCTTTCCGTGATGCGGCTAAAATAATGTTAATGAAGCAATCCAACATTAAATAAATACATTTGCATGCAAAAATGTGTCAATTTGTAACTTCATGTCACATGAATAAATGTGTCAATTTGTACTATGACACCTAGTACATGCAAAAATCCGTTCATATCTTAATACACGATATTGGAGCCATCCAACATTAAATAAATAATAACTTCATGTCACGTGAATAAATGTGTCAATTTGTACTAAACTTATAAATTTAGTCTCACCTAAAATTACTTTAAACTACATTTGCATGCCTTTCATTCAAACTTTGTTGTCACTGCACCATGCCTAATCAAGGGACCAAAAATAAATGGCTCTGATGTATACGCACTATACTCACTCCGGCGAAGCGAGGCTCTGGCCGGTGCGGTGACGACGAGGGACGAAGGTGGCGACGCCGACGGCGGGTGTGAGGCAAGGCCGCGCGGGGAAGACGAAGCGCGGCCGATGAGGTGACGATTGAGGAGGACGAGGCGAGAGACGGCGCTCCGCGGCCGGCGAGGATGAGGATGAGGCCGGCCGTGCGGAGGCGAGGCCGCGCGCGGGGGTGACGACGCGGTGCTCCGGCGAGGTTGACGAGGACAAGGACGAGCGGCACTCCGGCGAGGTTGACAAGGGCGCGCGCGCGGCGGATCTGGGCGACAGCGACGACGAGGATGTCGAGGCGCCCCTTCTGTGCGTTGTGCGCGGCGGCAAAGATCGACAAGGAAGAAGATGGGGCGACAAGGGTTTGGGCACTGGCATATATATGCCACAACCATTTACTCCCGGTGCCAGCCCTCCACCGGGAGTAAAGGTCCTTTACTCCCGGTGCGTGTTACCAACCGGGAGTAACGGTATACCTTTACTCCCGGTTGGTAACACGCACCGGGAGTAAAGGTTACTCCCGGTTGGTAATACGCACCGGGAGTAAATGTTTTTTTGGCGGGCCACGAAACTGCAGCCCACCTTTACTCTCGGGTGGGCTTCCCACCCGGGAGTAAAGGTGGGCTGCAGTTTCGTTTCCCGCTGTTTTGAGCAAATTTTTTTTAATATTTCTTTTAATAGAAATGCAATAGTCTTGTTAAATACATAGTAAATTAAATAAAAGGCATAAAATTATTTTGTTAAAAATGTGGATTTTCTTTTTCTTTATTGCACATAGGAAAAATCTATAACCTAACTTTTTTTATTTTTTGTTATAATTATAAAACATAATGTAACTAATATTTATTATTTCGTTAATGCAAAAATGTAGTGTTTAATTAAAATTATTAAAACTATTGGTTTTGGACCGGAAATTTGTTTTCACATCATTTTAACGTTAATATTTTAATTTTTCATCACTCAATATCCTAATTTAACTTTTCGAGAGAGAAATCCCACCAAATCAAACATTGATTTAATTTGAAACACGACATAATAAACATCTGAATTCATAATTATTACATAATATCTCAAACACACACTACATTAAATCACTATATCATCAAGTGGGCACAGCAGTGAACTTCTTCTTTACGTATGTCCCTTGGTTATGATCGCGTCGTAACCATGGAGTGTCCTCATCATTTACCAAGATGCTAGGGTCTTTGTTCACTTTGAAGGGCGGAATTCGGTCATTCTTTTCATAATCTTCTGACATGTCAGACTTGTCATCAATTCCCACGATGACTCTTTTCCTTGAAAGAACTATGTGGCGCTTTGGCTCTTTGGTTGAGTCATTATCGTTTTTCCCTCTTTTTGGTTTGGTAGACATATCATTGACATAGAACACCTGATTCACATCCTTGGCAAGGACAAATGGTTCGTCTTTGTATCCAATATTACTAAGGTCTACTGTTGTCATTCCATACTCGTTGTCTACTGTTACCCCGCCTCCGGTCACCTTGACCCATTGGCACTTGAACAATGGGATCTTCAAAGTAGGTGCATATTCTAGTTCCCATATTTCATCTATGTGACCATAATATGTCTGCTTATTCCCATTTGGGTCTGTGGCATCTATGCGGACACCACTGTTTTGGTTGGTACTCCTTTTATCTTGGGCTACTGTATAGAATATGTTTCCATTTATCTCGTACCCTTTGTATGTGACGATATGCCATGATGGTTGCATAGCTAATAAATACAGTTGCTCATGGATGCTCTCATCACCTTGACATTTTTTTCGCAACCAACCACCGAAAGTTTCCATGTGCTTACACGTAATCCAAGCTTCAGTCTTCCCTGTAAACTCGGATCGTAAGAGATCCTTGTGTGTCTCAATATACGGATCTACCAAAGAGGAGTTCTGTAGAACTGTGTAGTGCGCTTTATTGAAATAATCATCCTTCGTACCAATATATGTTTTCCTCCCTAGTGTCCCCTTTCCGCTTAGTCTCCCCTCATGTCTCGATTCAGGAACACCAATCGAGTCAAGGTCGGGAATAAAGTCAACACAGAACTCAATGACCTCTTCTGTTCCATAGCCCTTGGCGATGCTTCCTTCTGGGCGAGCACGGTTGTGAACATATTTCTTTAGGACTCCCATGAATCTCTCTAAGGGGAACATGTTATGTAGGAACACAGGACCGAGAATGAAAATCTCCTTGACTAGGTGAACTAGGAGGTGTGTCATGATATCAAAGAAGGAAGGAGGGAACACCAACTCAAAGCTGACGAGACATTGAACCACATCATTCTGTAGTTTAGCTAGATCAGTTGGATCAATTGTCTTCTGAGAAATTGCATTGAGGAATGCACATAGCTTCACGGTGGCTAGACGTACATTTGGAGGTAGAATTCCTCTTAATGCAACTAGAAGTAATTGCGTCATGAGAACGTGACAGTCATGGGACTTTAAGTTACAGAATTTCTTCTCTGGCACATTTATAATACCCTTTATATTCAAGGAGAATCCAGATGGTACCTTGATGTTGTTTAAGCATTCAAACATGATTTCCTTCTCCTATTTGCTTAGAGTGTAGCTGGCAGGACGTAAGTAATGGCGTCCATCATTTGTCTTCTCTAGATGCAGGTTGTCTCTTTCTCTCAAACAACGCAGGTCCTGTCGTGCTTCAAATGTGTCCTTAGGCTTTCCATACACATCCATGAAGCCTAGCAGGTTCACACAAAGATTCTTTGTCAGGTGCATCACGTCGATCGAGCTGCGGACCTCTAGGACTTGCCAATAGGGTAGCTCTCAAAATATGGACTTCTTCTTCCACATGGGTGTGTGACCGTTAGCGTCGTTTGGAATAGGTTGGCTGCCATGTCCTTTTCCAAAGATGACTTTCACATCATTGACCATATCGAGTACATCCTCACCGGTTCGGTTGCGAGGCTTGGTCAGGTGGTCTGCCTTCCCTTTAAAATGCTTGCCTTTCTTTCTTACGGGGTGATTTGCAGGAAGAAATCGACGATAGCCAAGGTACACGACCTTTCGACATTTTTTCAAGAATACACCTCTAATATCACCGAAGCAGTGTGTGCATGCATTATATCCCTTGTTTGACTGTCCTGAAAGATTACTTAGAGCAGGCCAATCATTGATTATTACGAACAACAATGCTCGTAGATTAAAGTGTTCCTGTTTGTACTCATCCCACATACGTACACCTTCTTTATTCCACAAAATGAGAAGTTCATCAATAAGTGGTCTCAGGTACACATCGATGTCATTGCCAGGTTGCTTCGGGCCTTGGATGAGCACAGGCATCATAATGAACTTTCGCTTCATGCATAACTAAGGAGGAAGGTTGTAGATACTTAGAGTAATAGGCCAAGTGCTATGACTACTGTTCTGCTCTCCAAAAGGATTGATACCATCTGTACTTAAAGCAAACCTTAAGTTTCTTGCGTCATTTGCAAACTCCGGGAATTCTCTATCGATTGCTCTCCACTGGGACCCATCAGCAGGGTGTCTCAACATATTGTCTATCTTACGGTCTTCTTTGTGCCATCGCAACAATTTTGCATGTTCTTTATTTCTGAACAGACGTTTCAAGCGTGGTATTATAGGAGCATACCACATAACCTTGGCAGGGATTTTCTTCCGCGGACGTTCGCCCTCAACATCACTAGTGTCATCTCGCCTGATCTTATACCGCGATGCATGGCATACCGGGCATGCATCCAATTTCTCGTACTCTTTGCCACGGTAGAGGATGCAGTCATTAGGACATGCATGTATCTTCTCGATTTCTAGCCCCATAGGACAGACAACTTGTTTTGCTTCGTAGGTAGTGGCGGGCAATTCATTATCCTTCGGAAGCATCTTCTTTTAGATTTTTAGTAACTCTCCAAATCCCTTATCAGATACACTATTCTTTGCCTTCCATTGCAGCAATTCTAGTGTGGTTCCCAACTTTTTCTGCCCTGCATCACAAGTTGGGTACAGCAATTTCTTGTGATCTTCTAGCATCCGCTCGAACTTGATCTTCTCCTTTTCACTTTCACATTCTCTTTGTGCGTCACGAATGACCTGACAAAGATCATCAGTAGGCTCATCTTCTGCGGCTACCTCTTCTTCAGCTTCTCCCATTGCAGTATCATTGAAGCACGCACCATCGGCAATAATGTCATTGTCGTCCCATTGTTCTTCTTCACCTTCTTCCATTACAACGCCGGTTTCTCCGTGCTTCGTCCAACAAATATACTTTGGCATGAAACCCAACTTGAACAAGTGTGAATGAAGAGTCCTTGAGCAAGGATATTCCACCGTATTCTTACATATGGCACATGGGCAGCACATGAAACCGTCGCGTTTGTTTGCCTCGGCCGCACGTAACAAAGAATGCACGCCGTCAATGAACTCTTGGGAGCGGCGATCAGCATTGTACATCCAATGCCGGCTCATCTGCATTACATGACATAAATACCATATTAAAACCTAGATCATAATTAATTATTTATACAACATGCGTGCCACCACAAAAAGGTACAAATTTATGAAAGCATCGCTACAATGTAGACAATCCCAACTACCACTAAAAGAACTAAAGCTAAAATATACTTCAGGAGCATAAGGATTTCGCGACCAATCTCAACTAAAACAGACAGATCCCCCAATTGTGCAACATCTTTGGGCTTCTTCGGCTGGATCACTGCCTCATTAGCTGCCGTATCTGCCTGTTGTGCAAGATATTTTTGCACGAGTTCAACATACTTTTCCTCCCAGTAGAAGCCTGAACATCGTCCACTGCCATCCCACTGAAATTAAAACAAAAAATTAAAACTTTAATCACAACCATCATGAAAATAGGTATAAACTAACCATAATCATAAAATATGATAAAACAACTCACATTGAGATCCGGACACTTGTAGAAGATACGACCCTTGTTGGGACCCTCCTTCTTCACTCGGTACTCCATCACAATCTTCGTCTCATCACGACACTTGCCGCATGGAATGAGAGGGAGGCCCGGCCTAAGTCTCTTTGGAAACCCATGAGAGGCCGAGGACCCGGAAGCAGTTGCCATCTACTCTCTATACTCATTTTTTAATACACTATAAATTTCTCATTTTATAAACATATAAAATTAAGAAACTATAAAATTATCTATATCTCTAAACATTGAAGTGTGCCATGCATGCTAGAAATAAAAAGTGAATACTAATTTTAAATACCTACTTTAACCTTTCTTCATCCAAATATGCAAACTATAAGTTATTTTGAGCTCAAATTATTTACAAATAAAAAAAAACACCATAAAAATAATATATATAGTGAACAATATGAGATAAGCCAATGATGAAAAATGAGAGTATGAGATTGGTAACCTTTACAACTGAAGAATCGACGGAGGAATCGAAGAATGGATGGAGGAACAATGGAGGGAGGAAGCAAGAACACTAGTGCAGTGAGCTTCAAAATGTGCTGAGCTCGGGCTCGGGGAGGAAGAAGGAGATGGCCGGGATATAAAGGGGGGGCCTTTAGTCCCGGTTGGTGGCTCCAACCGGGACTAAAGGTAACTTTCCAACCCCGGGCGCAGCCACGGCCCAGGAGTAGACCTTTACTTCTGGTTGGAGCCACCAACCGAGAGTAAAAGTCTACCTTTAGTCCCGGTTTGTGGCTCCAACCGGAACTAAAGGTCCCTGCCACCTCTGTCCGTTGGGCAGGGACCTTTAGTCCCGGTTGGAGCCACCAACTGGGACTAAAGGTCTCTCTAGTCCCGGGCGCAAAAAATGCCGGGACTAGAGCCCATTTTGGCCGAGGATCAAAGGTCTGTTCTCTACTAGTGTTGCAGTGACAATGGATAAGGTTTTTTTTTGCCTTGGATGGCTCAGTTTGTGAAAAATCACACCATGAACCGATCCAACCTTATAAAACAGCACTCCGCTATACCTCCTCTAAGTTCTATTAGACCCTTCGCGCTCATGGAGTTGAGAAAAATCAAAGCAGTAGAATTGTCATCCTATAGCATTGTTCCCTCACACGTCACCCCACCAACCAAACAAATGATGGTATCCCTAACTATTGGCACTGGTTTCGACCACGTCACCATTGCCACTGCCTGCCCTGATCAAAAGAGCACCTTACATCAGTGATCCAACACCATAGCAATCTGTTAGTACATGCAGACAAGGCAAATTAATGAAATTAACCATTGGTATGATATAGGAAACTTAATTTTTCAAATGACTGGCGGGTCCTTAAGGTGGTAAACCGGCCATGCTAAGCACATCACGTGGCAATGCCATTGTCAACTATCAACCGGGAACATTCCTAGGAAGTTGACAGTAATGGAAGAAATTAATGGGTAGACACTACTACACAAACGATTAACCGGAGGTCGAGGAGGTCCAGATCCCCGGCCGTCTCCCTCTTCCTCTCTTCAATCTCCCTCACTCGTCCCTCTCTCCTCTTTGCAGATCGGGCCACGGCGGGTCCAGATCCGGCGGCGTCGCTCCTCCTGGTGGCGGATCCAGGGGTGGATCGACCGGATCCGGTGGTGGATCGTCCGGCGGGGGCGACGACGGCGCTGCAGCCCTGGATGGGCTCGACGAGCCTGTGGATGGGCTCGGCGGGCCCGTCCAGGGTTTTTTCTCTTTTTTTTGTTTTTTCGGAATGATTTACCGTGGCGGACATTCTTAGTTGCCCGCCGTGGTAAAACGATTAACCGCGGCGGGCAAAGGTGCCCGCCGCGGCAAGGCCACGATTTACCGTGACCTTCTCGCCGCGGCGGACGCCTTTGCCCGCCGCGGAAAAGCAAAAACGACCGCCGCGCAAAAGCATTCTGTAGTAGTGAGAAAAGATATATATGCTTCAAACATTGCTTGGAAGTTTGGTAGAGACTATGTCAATATTTGAGATTGTTTGATAATCTTAAATTTCAAATTCAAAATTACCGAACTTACAACAATATTTTAGGACCCTAAATAATTTTAAAACTTTTCAACTACAAAGTTGTAGATCGTGTCAAGGGCTACGATTATGATATAAAGTTTGTCTTCATCTAAGTTCACATGAAAAAGTCATGAATTATTTTTGGTTGGAACTGTTTATAGAAACTCTTAGGATGTCTGCCTTCGTAAATCGATTAAGGAGACGGTTGCTTAGAATGGCCGCCTATATTAATAGCGAATTTGGGAGACGGGCACCTTAAGGCGTCCGTCTTTGAAAATCGATTTATGAAGGCTGTTGTCCTAAGGTGACCGTATTTGTTAATCGATGATTTTTAGAGACGTATTAGGACACCCACCTCCGTAAATGATTTTGGTGACATGCGTTTTCCTATTGCTACGGAGGTGGTCACTAGGTGCACCCACCTCCGTTAATGGTTAGTTCCTATCTCACAAACTCATTTTTTAGTAGTGTAAAGAGTCGTCCACAAGATGAAAAATAAATAAACTACTCTCAACTCTAGTAGCTTGCATGCCTTCTGCTCATCTGAAGAGAGCTCAAAACCACAAAACAATTGTTAAACACCAAGTCACTTCTTGTGAGTCGTAATGGCCAACAAAGAGCTGTAGCTCCTCAATAACAGAAAGGTGTTACCCCACACTCCCCTGTTTACACCAAGTGCTGAACGTGTTGTGGAGGTGGGACTCCCAACACAAAATAAACGGCACGCCAATGGAACTTATAGCATAATAACAATCGAAGAACATGGATGCATGGTTATTTGGACTAGTACATAAGTAGCAAATTTTGATACCAATTCAGTTCCGCCTTGCTAAATTATCCATATAATGATGAGTTCCCTTATAAAAAACCACATAAAATATTTAGTTTGAGGGAAACCTTTTTATGCAAAATTTCATGTGCAACATTTACTTCGTTATTGACTATAGGTGCTTATAACATAAAAATTTCTATTTTTATTCAAATTCCAGGTGAAAGACTCCATACCCTCGGTCAGATTAATCTGTGTCATTCTTGCAACTAGGTTATGACAGTCTGCTAGTTTATCCCTACTAAAATCCACTTCGAGAAGACATTGTGCTGGGTATACTAAGCACGCACCCACTGCTGCTTGTTTTCTTTTCAACAAAGAAGGGTATTAGAACTTTAATACCTAGGTGCCTAACTATTTATCTTCTTAAAACCTAATTCGGTGGCTAATCCTAAGTGTGAAGGTCCATAGGTTTGGAATTGGCCATTTATACTCCATATATATAAGCATATATATGTTTCTAATATACTCCAAGATAATCCAAAGTTACAACCAATCTAAATTACCCACATATTAACAACATTTGTATCTCTAAACAAGTTTATTATGAAAACAGATTCAACGATGCATCTCATACTAATTATGTACTATAAATATCAATATTTTTCTTGTATATGTGGTCAAAGTTAAAAACATTTTTCTCCTCGGGAAGCAAGAACGACACTTATTTTGGAATGGATCCGGAGGGAGTACATGAGGACATCCTTAGCCATGCATCACCATATCTGCGATCGAGATTTAATCATCTCAATACACCTTCAACATGGACTTGGTCCACGGCAGACCGCACACACATCCCACTGCCGGTCCACGGCCCTTGGACCGAGTCCGTAGCATGTGCACAAGCACTTTGCAATCAGCCCCTCCACTTTTGCCAAGTAAAACTACTATTCGTTGAATCACAGAAAACTCATTTGCTACCCCATGAAATCTATAGTTAATACCGCATAGGTCATTGAAAGGTCAAGATGGCGGACTAGAGGGGGGGTGAATAGTCTTTTCTTAAAACTTAATCGTGTCGGCTAACCAATTCAAGTGCGGAATTAAAACTATCGGTCTAGCCAAGACTACACCCCTCTATCTAAGTACTCTAGCACCTTGCAATGATAGTAACTAAGCAACTAAGGTGCCAAGCTTGGCAAGAGCTCGCCTAAACAATTCTAGTGGCAAAGTCACACAAACCTATGCAACTAGTACTTTGCCAACCGGAGGAGCTCCTACACAATTTTAGTAAACAAAAGCACAAAGCCTAAGCTCACTAGCAATGCTCAATAACAAGGCAACCGTGCTAAATTAGAGAGCGCAAATTACTTAGATACATAAACTAAGCAATGTGACTAACAAGGTTACACAAACCAAATTAGCCACGCAAGGGAGCTACTTCTATGCTACACAAGCAAGAAGGGAATTAGCAAGCTACACAAGCAAAAGCTAGCTACTAGCAAACTACACAAGCAAACTAGTAGCGCAAGAGCAACAACAACAAGCACAAGTATATAACAATAAGTAAAGTGCTTGTGTATGTAAAGAGCAAACCACCGAGAAGATGATGACAATGTTGACACGGTGATTTTTCTCTCGAGGTTCACTTGTTTGCCAACAAGCTAGTCCCCGTTGAGACAAGCTCCAAGGTTGCCGCCGGTCCTCTTGCTAGTGGTGACCCGCAAGTCACACTCTCCCACGTGGAGTGCTTACCACAAGCTCTAGCACTTGACCCGGCCGGACCACTTGTCGCCCTTCGCGTCTCGCTTTACTAGAGTTGCTCTTCGCGGCTCCCGCGGGGCGAGCACAATGCCCCTCACAAAGCTCTTCTCCGGAGCACCGCACAAACTTCTTGCGGGCTTCGACGGAGACCACCACCAAGCCGTCTAGGAGGTGGCAACCTCCAAGAGTAACAAGCACCACCGGCTTGCAACACGAACACCTAGTGCCACTCGATGCTATCTCTCAAAGCAACGCACTAGAGATCACTCACTTCGCTATTGATTCGCACACTAGCTAGCACAAGTGGGTTAGAGGCTCTCCTAGCACTCCCAAGCATGGACACTAAGTCCCAAGGGTGCCAAGCTACCAGCCAAGGCCAGCCACCACTTCTATATATAGGCCTCAAACCAATAGAGCCGTTATACCCCTTCACTGGGCACTCTGCGCGTCGACCGGACGCTCAATAATGTTGCACCAGACGCGTCCGGTGCAGCGTCCGGTCACCCTCGTGACGCCACGTGTACTAGCCGTTTGAAAATAACCATTGGCGCGCTCACTGTTCTCGCACCGGACGCACCGGTCGTATGCATCGGACGCGTCCGGTGGTTAGCCAACGGCTAGTTCAAATTCAAATAGTGTAGCACCGGACGCACCGGTGCCTACCCACCGGACGCGTCCGGTGGCTTCCAGACCTCTCTGGACCCTCTCTGTAAGTCCACCGGACGCATTAGTGCATCCGGTCCACATCCACCGGACGCGTCCGGTGCGGCATGGAGCTTACTGGAAATCGACCGGACGCTGCCCAAAAAATGGAGTGCGTCCGGTGCAGAGTCCAGTGCTAACTCGCGCGCATACTGTGCTCAGACCAGACGCGTCCGGTGCAGCGTCCGGTCGCAACACAGAGAGCTCCCCGAGAGCTCCTCGAGGCACCGGACGCGTCCGGTCACACACGACCGGACTCGCCCCAGAGTCTGCACAAGCACCGGACGCGTCCGGTGCAGCGTCCGGTGCACCCGAGACCAGCGTCCGATGCACTAAAAATAGTGAAGGACACTTCCGAATAGAGAGGGACTACCCACTAGTTTCTCCTCTTACTTCACCACCGAACTTCCACCCTTTGTAAATGTGCCAACACCACCAAGTGTACACCACCGTGTGCATGTGTGTTAGCGTTTCGCAATCATACTTCAAAGGATTTTCACTCACACTTTCCACGCCACTCGATCTTATCACGTCACAAAGTTAGATCGCTCAAGTGACACTAGATGACCGATATGCAAACAAGTTTGCCCCTCTTGATAGTACGGCCATCTATCCTAAACCCGGTCACAAACTTCTCTACACACCTATGACCGGTGAAATAAAATGCCCTAGGTTATACCTTTGCCTTGCGCATTCCATTTCACTTCATCTCTTCCAATGTTGATGCAATACATGCACCAACCATATCACAAATGATATGATCCACTTCATATCATCACGTGACCGTATTGGTTCATCGACCTTGACCTCACTTGCTCTTCACCGTTGCATCGGTCCATCGGCGCCAAGTCTTGCTCAAGCTTCACCGTCACACGCGGTCCCTCGCTTCAAAGCCTCCGACTTGCCCTTCACACTTGCAACCGGTCCATCAAGCCAAGTCTTGTCTTGATCTTCTCCACCTTAGTCACATGACTCCATGTCATGTCTCATATGCAATGAGTTCCTTTATCACACATTCACCTGTGGACTAATTTCATGTGTATTCTCATATCAAACACATATTAGTCCACCTAGGTTGTCATTCAATTATCAAAACCAAACAAGGATCTTTCAGTCATTGTCAGTAATAAACCTCCCAAAAGAATTAGTTTTCTACATCTATATCTATACCTATATGTAGAGAGCTCATGGAGGGGGAGAGAGAAGGAGGTGATCGAGCAAGTAGAAAGGAGGGAACAACTTGGGCTAGACGTGTGTATGAGAAGGATATGTGAGATGGAGTCTGCTCCTAATTGAGGTATGGGACCCAGATAGATGAAAGCAAACGAACAAAATACTACCGAGGTAATTCCTTTCAGTGGTCGTTGCCTAATAATGCATTAACTCAGTAATGATATTGCAATAATGCTTCAATTTTAGTTAATAGTAGCCAATAAAATTTTGTGTCATGGATCCACGATGAATCTTGATTAGGATCTATAGCCCTTTTTACATTAAAGTCAATTTAATGATTTATGGTTGTATTTTGACTAGAGTGGTTTATATAATAATGGATTCAAAAATTAAATTTCTTGTTGGGAGTGTGTCATATGTTGGAGACCCCCTATGGAGCCCAATTACATAGCCTAGGTCTCACCAAATAATAATTAGGGGCCATTTGTAGCCTTTGGTGCTATTTTTGTAAATACAAGCCCCCTAAGGGGTCCATTTGTAGCTCCTAGTGGCGTTTCTATAAATACAAACCCCACCAAGAGACGTTAAGAGAACCTCCTCTCTGACCTCCCCTATAAAAGGGGTGGAGGGGGAGCCGGAGAGGGTCTCTTTAGCTGGTTGATTACTCGGCTCTCTTCCTCAGTTCCCCTTCCATTCGCTCTATTCACCCTTCACCCTCCCAAGTTTGTTGGCACAAACCACCATTTCTTCTCGTTGTAACACACATGTATATTTGCTATCATAGCTAAAGCACAACAATGTGAAAAGTGTGCATGTATTATTATTAAGACTCTTTTTTATACCCACTCTGCCCAAATGAAATCAACTTTTAGAATTATCTTAAGTCAGACTATTTTAGATTTTACCATATTTATAGAAAAGAGTATAAATATCATGACCAAATTAACATTATTGTGCCACGTGGTTGGTGATGGGGGAGAAACACTTACTCTAAATTTGAGTTGTGCGGTGGAACGTGAGGTACAGAGGAAGATGAGGTGATCATTGAGTTAAATCAAGTCTATTGGCATATAGATACTATTTTTTTCTTCCGTTGCAACACAAGGACATTTATGTTAGCTAAAAAAACACTCGGCCCTTTTTGTCTGGTCGTTATCGATAACAATAAAAGCACCGAGAAATAAAGTTGTCTTTTACAGGTTCCATTTTTCACCGAAAACTTCACTGGCTCTTTTTACAGGTTCCATTTTTCACCGAAAACTTCACCGGCGACGTAACCTGTTTTGTATAATAGTTATTAAATTAGAGTATTATAAATACCCGCAGGTAGGGGGAAGGTTATCCTCGACGAAGGCTGGAAGTAGAGACGACGAGAAGGATTCAGAGCTAACTATGCGGGGAAGGTGAGGCTAAGTTAGGCCGTGGCAATCTACGTGCAGCGGTTTCCTCCGGAGACTTAACCTCGCCATTCGCCATGACGTTTCTAGCGGCAGTCTGCCACCGATTCGAAGGCGAACGAGTACAGAAGACTGAACATTTTGTGTATATCTTGATGAGTGTCTATAAAAGGGTGCCCTGTGCTCAGCGTCCTAATCGGATCCGGGGGCAACAATCTCCTTTTTTATTTGAAAATGTGTGCTTGACTCAGATACTGACGGTAAATAGTCTCTTATTTGAATATAAATCAACTTCTATAATTACCATAAAATCAAAGCATTTTTAAGTTTGATCTATTTTATAAAAAGTACTAATATATGTGATATTGAAAAAAGTATTGCATAAAAATATATTTGATGTTAACTATACCAATTTTGTGTCATAATTCATAACCATTAGTTTTATTTATATAAAATTAGGTCAAGCATAATAAAAAATGTTACTTAGGATGGGAGACTCTTTTAGACACGTTTTCAGCTATTACGCTCCTAGAATCAAACCATTGCTACATGACTGTATATGTTGGACCAGCTTCGGCCTCAATATTGTCAATGGCTATTACATTTCCTCCTTGAACCAGGAGTACACTCCCTCGTAGAGAGCTTCAACCGAGGAGGTGTAGCGGGGTGGAAATTAGCGAGGCAGTGGTAGCATCTTCAATAGCAGTTATCGGAAAATAGGTTAAACAACCCTAACCACTAATCCATGCACTCACCTCTTTTGTCTGCCCTGTACAAGTCGTATTTAGGCTCTCTATAAGAGCATCCGCAGTGTACCAGGGCTTCAAATGTCCTTTCACGTGTATGCCCAATGCTCCAACATTGTTCTGGGTCACAACATGCCAAACGATTGTCCAAAAAATTATGGGATCCAACTTGAGGCATCAACCCTTTCATTCATGTTTTTTTATACGAGATCGGAACACAAAAAATATTTTATTAAATTGAAAGGCTGGTATCGCTGCATATGTATTCCTCAATGCTAGATTTTGGATTTGAAACATTGGTCCCCGTAGTGTTGAAATTTGATGCTTGACTACTCTAAGGCCACGTCGGTGTTAACCTAGGTTATCTTGCCCTAAGTCCCATAACTACCATCCCACTTAGGCTAATGTTAACGGGACACAATGGTAAAACAGCATAAATAATAAATTAAACAAAAGTACAAGCCTATGTTTAATTATGAACGAACCTCGTCACACGTTAGGGCTTGTCCACTGCAACACATGTGGATAACAAGCCCTTAGGGTGATATATGGTTTTCTTTACGTAGCAACACACTAGCAAATTTACTAGTTAGGATAAGAGA